>NW_015400429.1:0-1672 GCF_001527695.2 Protobothrops mucrosquamatus
GGGGGAGAGAGAGAGAGAGAGAGAGAGAGAGAGAGAGAGAGAGAGAGAGAGAGAGAGAATCAAGATCCAAAAAAGCTGACAAATAGAGAGAGGGGGTGGAATTGTTTCTGTGTGTGTGTGATGTGCTTGGTTAAAAAAAGAGATAGAAGCAGACTGATTATTCAAAATGCTGGACCATGGGGACACTTAAAACATTGATTCAGGTAACATAAGTTCCATCTCCACTGAAATGAGGTCCCTGAAGATGACCAGCATACATTTTAAATCAGTTTACAAGATTAAAAAAAAAAGGGGGGGGGGCAGAAACATCACACAAGGCGAAAATCTCCTGGAATAAAGGCAGGTTTGTACTAGAGAAGAAAAGTTTAGTCAAAATCCCTGGAAGATCAGCAACTTGTTGATAATATGAGCACTAAGTTTTTAACTTGGGCATTTAATCAACCCTTCTAATTTTCCTTATGTTACTCTTCCTAAAGCTTCTCTGCCTACCCCTCTTCTCCCTTTCCCAAGGGGGGGGGTGGAAATTGGCATTTCTTTTCTAAAGTTTCTGAACTATTCTTAAAAGCTCACAATAAAAGTGGGTAGCAAAGTGGAGAGCGTTTGTACTTGTTTCCAGAATGCAGGAATTGATTCTTCACTTTGAGATTTAATATCTCTAAAGTCCTCTTTATAAGTATTCCAAATATTCTCTCTTTTTCTGTAGAAATTAACATAGCAGCCACATCAATAACAGCACTATCGCTACGGGAATGATAACTAGAGCAGTGGAGGGGTGTCTTTATTCCAGTTCTTCATGGATCAACTGATTATATTCTCATCTTTTGAATCTGTTATTGTAAGTCAAGTGATTCTTTATAAGTGACAGGCCTGACAAAGAGATGAGGATGGGAAAAAGCAGGTCGAAAGGAAGTTACCATCTGCACTTTGAAAAAGGCTTTTTTAGAAAACAATTTAATGGTGAAAACGGATCTTGTCTTTTAATCCTTCGTGGCCTTGATTCATGGCTGCGTTAAAAGTGTGATATGCTTTTTTTTAAAAAAACACACACACACACAACTTCATGAGTCAGTTCCTAGGACCTGTATGGGATCATGAATGAATTTCTTATGAAGCATTTAAAAAATAATTAAAAGTTAGACGATAAGATGTGATGTTAATCTGACCTAAGTACAGGTAATCCTCAACTTACAACTGTTCATTTAGTGACCGTCTGAAGTTAGAGCGGCACAGAAACAAAGGGACTTAGCACTGTTTTTCACACGTGTGACCCTTGCAGCATCCCTCTGGTCACGTGATCAAAATTCAGACGCTTGGCAACCGACTCATACTTATGAGGGTTGCAGTGTCCCGGGGTCATGTGATCCTCTTTTGTGACCTTCTGACCAGCAAAATCAATGGGGAAGGCAGATTCACTTAACAACAGTTGTTACTAACTTCACAGATTCACTTAACAACTCTGGCAAGCAAGGGCGTAAAATGGATCATTATCTTGGGGTAGATTCCCCTTTCAATTCACTGCCGGTGTGCATTTCCTGATAAGGCTTTGAAGTAATGACTTCTACCTTCCTGAACACAATAAGAATTATTGTAACAAGTGCATTTAGTTTAAAGTTCAGAAAGGGTTGTTTCCCACGCTCAAGAGGTACTCCATAACAAGAGAAGCCTAAAGTAA
>NW_015400429.1:3619-6210 GCF_001527695.2 Protobothrops mucrosquamatus
CATTTGTCTGAAATGGTATAGGGTTTCCTGCCTGAGCAGGGGGTTGGACTAGATGACCTCCAAGGTCCCTTCCAACTTTACTACTACTACTACTACTACTACTACTACTACTACTACTACTACTACTACTACTACTACTACTATTATTATTATTATTATTATTATTATTATTATTATTATTATTATTATTATTATTATTTGAAAACTTCAGAGCACAATTCTCTTTTCCTTCAAAACCCAAACTCACAATCTGCAGAGGTGAAATATTTCTGCAGAGACATGACCACTTTTTCCACTCTGAAAATATCTCTGTGGTTTGCTGTGTTTTGCTTTCTTTTTCTCTCTTATAAAGTGGAAGCCCGTAGAGGGCAGAAAAGCAGATGTTCTCAAGGAAAGAAAGTATTTTTTGAAGAGGAAGAAAATATTTTCTCTCGCCTCAGTCTTAGCAACTCCGTTCAGGTAAATAGTTTCTATTGGATAAAGGAGCCGTGAAAACAAACTATTAATATTCAAGGCATAGAAATTAACGTGAATCCGATTAAATTTAGGTTGTCAAGAGAATAACTCGCTTTTGTTTTAACCTAAATTCATTCTCGGCTAACTTGAAATAGAGAAGAGTTCTCAACTGAAATTAAAGTAGACGATTCACCAATCAACTTTAAAGTCTCCATATGTGGCGCTGCCATACATGAAATATTGTACATATGGACAGCAGAACATGGCAAACAAAAAATATGCTCTGCAGAAAAAGAAGAGGTAGAACATTAGAGGAGAAAAACACATATCATGATATATCATCATATATCATATAACATGTCTATTCAGAAAGAATTTTGGACTTTCTAGAGCTGTTTCTACTGGGACTTTAATGACTTGATGAAGACTTCTGCTTATTCTGCTAATGCTGTATCAGAAGTCAGTATTTGAGTAACTTTTCAAGATCTTGGGTTGATGAGATTATTCCTTGAAAAGAAGGTAGAAAGAGTTCGTACCTCTGGAAGCAACCACCTGAAAGCAAAAAACCATTCCCAAAACATGAGTGAACAGTTAGATGAGGAGATCCGAACTCATTGGTAACCTCGCATTGCAATGAACCATGCATTCAGTTTGGCAATTAACTAAGATTGTTGGCTGACCAGGGACAAAAATCGCCAGAGAAATCATTGAAGCATTGGAAACAGGCCCCTTGTCAGTCAGCACTCTGACTTTGGGGAGTGGTTTTAAAGGTGGGGTGGATCCTGCATCTATCCCAGAAGCCAACAAACCTTAATATCACCTAAAAGCCCCCCCCCGGTCCTATTTAAGTCCTTTCACCTATTCTTCTCCATCACTCATGTAACTTTTTTTTCCTTAAACACCATATTCCGATACCTAAATTTGCCTTGTTGTACAATGTGTAGTATATATTTCCTAGCTTAAATTTGGTTAGATTCTGTTATGAATTTAAACTGTCAATTCTGTCATTGTTGCATATTTTCCAGTACTGGTCTTCCAATGAGACACTGTCCTCCAATATTTCAAAAGCAATTCAACCAGCCACACAAGATCAACTTTAGTCTCAATTGTTTGCCTTGGTCTACTCAGAGGATAAGAAAATAGTCAGGTTCAAGGATGTACACAAAATTTTGCTCAGATAGTCCACTTCTAGCTTATCATAACAGCGAGAATATTTTAGCTGGCAGATTAGTAGTTGCATCATACAATTTATAGACTGCATTTTTAATATATTGTGTTTATACAAGCTCAAAGCAAAGATTTGGCTACTTTTATGTATGTAACTGGAAGTATGGATGCAAAGTGCTACAATTCAGAATGCCATCACTCAAAAATATAACTTGGGAGAGAAAGACCTTGGACAAGGATCACATTCTTTTCAGTTTATCTGAATAATATTTGTGTAATCATTCACTACCATTAAAAAAATTGCCAAGGTAATCTATGTCTTTCTGTGACAGAGGAAACTGTCCAAGAGGATACTATTTAATTAAAAACTATCACATAAAAATAAAGACTCAGTGATCAATGTCCTAAGGCTTGTAACCAGCAAAAGCTAACCATTCTAAAAATAATTGATTTGTACTTTAAATACAGAACCACCTTCTTGTGTTGCAAAATAAAGCTCATCACATTTTTAAAAAACACAACGCAATCTTGATCCGATCACAGCCACAGCAGAAGCAGTTAGATGGTTGACTTCCTTAGATACTGAGCTATAATAACTTTTCTATTACGACTCTATGCACCATATTATGGCGATTTTATCACGGTTTTATCCTAATTTAATATTTTATCTCATCTATTTGTGTTTGTACAGGTAATGTGTTTTAGAATGTTGTATATCGGTGACTGCATGACCTCTTGTAGATGCCATACGCTGACTAAAAATAAATTAAAAAATTGGAAAAACGTAAGATATGAAAATAGAAACATTGAAGAGTCTACCATGTTGCTATTCAGAAAAGTTCAAGATGTAGAAGAATTTCTCAAGATTTACTAGGATACTTTGAAGAAACACAATACCAGGCCATGTTTCTGGGCCTGTCTTACCATCCCTTCAAGATGCATCCCATGTGATGCAACAAGGAAGCCAC
>NW_015400430.1:0-6209 GCF_001527695.2 Protobothrops mucrosquamatus
CCTTTATCATTTTTATAAATATAGTAACTCAAGACGTTGAATATACCTTATACTCATATCTCTTTTCCCCAAAACAGCCCTCTGAGATAAGTTGGCTTGAGAGAGAGAGAGAGAGAAGCTAGCCCAAAGTCACCCATCCTAAGATTTTGCAACAACTATTATATCTAGATATGCAACAAGCTCCACTTGAGAACAATATTAGTGATACTCCAAATAAATATGTCAATGTTGCTAACATCGGGTGTTATTGCTTTGACAACAGATGGAAATGCATTTATTTTTCTCTTTCGCTTTTAGAGCTGATTGATGCTGGGAGAGGGGATGTGGATGAGAGTCCAGTTAATCATAACAATTTCAAGTAGTGGGAATTCAAGATTACTGAACCCAGAGCTGATAACGATTTGGCGGGCTGGAGTGCTGTGGAGAGAGCCCCATTTCAAGCTAATTGGGGAATGTGATTTATGACTGTTAGTTGGAGGAGGGAATTGTGCTTTGCTACTTTGTGCCAAGGGGAGGGGAATTCAGTTTTTGGCTTCAATTATGTAATGCCGATATTATGCTTCTCGAATAAAAGATTCTTTAAGGTAAACAATGCCTCAAAGTTCTTTTGAAGAATTTCATCTGTCGGAACCATGACACTCCACTCGAGAACAATATGAGTGAAACTCCAAATAAAAATGTGCCACATTAGATGTAAAGAGAAAATTGTGGGAAGTTTTAAAAATTATAAAAGAAAAATATTGACAATCCTAGGGCACAACTGGAATAATTCTTCTTCTTTTGCTGGATTTACAAGAGACTGCTTAAAAGTACTGTATTGAAGAACTTTGTAGTAGGTTCTATGGTCAACAACTATTGACCAGGGTCAAAATGGGACATGCTGTCATTTTGAGTAGTTCTGTTTGTATGTACTGATGATTGGAAAAATGTGATATACTGGATTAGCTTATATAATGTTTAAACCATTAATTTTATAGCCATTTTATGTATACTAATTTTTTAGCATTTAAACGCTTTGTATCTAATGTGTGGATTTATTTTTTGAAGGAAAACTATCTTTTTATGTTAAATTCTAGTTGTTTGTTTATATTAGGATGCTGGAAATACTTTATTTTGTTAATAGTTTAGAATTGAGATGTGGAATGTTTATTTGAAAGGACATATTGTTATTTTAGGCTGGTTCTCTCTAGAATTGTTGACATTTGGAATGGGAGAAATATCGTATATTGGAATGTGTCTTAAAAAATAAATGGACTCTTTTTGTAATATTAAGCTTTAGGCTTTGTTTATTGACACTAGGATATTGAGACCTTTTTATGCCTTTTAAATGGGATTTGCTTACAATTAAGGGATGAGATAAGGAAAGTTAAGTTTTATATACGTTAACATTTTAGAGCTCTGCACTTTTTTCTAATTGAATAAAGAGATGTTTACTTTTTTGATTTGCTTATTACTAAAATATATTATGGGATGAAGAGTTTTATACCTGTTAATTAAGAGAAGGCAAAGAGATTATGAAATTATATTTGTCATGATGATAGTGGAAAGTTTTCTTAAAGGGGATCTTTTTACTTTTTTGTTTTCTTGCACTTTTCTTTCTTTTCTTTTTTCTTTTAATCTTTTATTCTTTTTTAAATTTTTGATAAAATTATGAAAAAAACAGAACAATGACCAGGAGAAATAAGATTGCAGTACCAAAGAAACAAGGATAAATATACCATTCTTTTTTTCTTCCAGACTTATTAATTAAAAAGAGGGACAGCAAATGAAATAGCGGTATGCTTAATAAGCCACATTACTAGAATGATTAGTTGCTTTATTTTTCTCTCAAATTCTTGTTAATATATTCCTCTGCTTACCAATATTGTGTCTCTTCTCTCAGATATATCCTATTTGTAATAAGAACAATGTTCATATTCATTGGAACAATTATATAAAGTAGGCATCATCTACACAGACTAGACCTAATAATCGCTCATGGAAGTTCTTATCCAAAGATTCTTGAAATGTAATATAAATGTCTAGTCCTAACTGTTCTAGACAATCAGTTATTTTATAAAAGCTCAGAGTGAAAGATTGTGAGGTTTTTAAGATCCCTCATTCTAAGCAGTGTGGATTTTGTAATGGAATGTGAAAATGACCTTGGGGGAAAGAGGCCGCCTAGGAAACAGTTAGACAAGAATGGCTTAACAGTCAGAGCAGGAAACCTAGGAAGGACCCACCTTAATGGATCAAGCAGATAAAAGTAGCAGCAGGAAGTCTGTACCTTCAGACTTGCAAGATTCTGTAAATGTAGCCTTACAATAAGGTAGAATTAGCTCATCTATTTCTATTTCTATCTATTTACTTGAGAGATTTCAACATGGGTCCACTTTTCCACCAAAAATGGGTTTTCTTTCTCCAACCCTAGGAGTAATTTAACACACTTCTCTTGTTCTCTCTACAGTTCTCCAAATTAGCTACTTACTTGCCCCAATATTGTCTGGATTACACCAAGTGTGATGCACTCCTTAGTAGCATTAAGTCTCGAATTTTCCTTTCAGATTTTTTTTTAAAAAGCTTCCTTATGAAAAACGTTCATTCCAAACTCATGCTAATTCAAGCATATCTTTCTGGGTTTCATATTGTGCCTTCTGCATTTCATAGAAAACATATTTTCATGAAATGTCAAGCAGTATGCAGTATAAGATGAAGATCACAAAAATTTGCCAAGTCAGAGATAGTTTATTACCATAACTGAGTCTCCACTATAATCAGGGGAACATAAGTGTGAACTGTATTGTTCCATTCATTGTTTTTTTCCTGAACATTCCATTATTTCATACAGCTCATTAAATAAAGAGATTAGGAACATGAAATTTAGTGCATGAATGTACCCTCATCTGATTTCTAAACCACAGCGTGTTTAAAGTCTGGTTGCAATTTGACTCAAACATGGAATTGTAAACAATGATAAAATCTTAAAGCTTGGAAGTGATGGAGGTGGAACAAGAATTTTTTATTCACTTTTATTGAGGCAGGAATTTTAGATGGCAAATTAATTTAGCAAAGGTTATTTCTTGTCAATTAAACATATTAAACTTTCAATATACTTTCAGCCAGATCCCTTCAAGAAATATTAGAATCTGCCAATTTAGGGAATATTTGTTGTTTATTGTCTAGAATTTACCTTACCAGTTTTACCCTCCCCATCTACTCATTTTGTAGTTTTTCAATCATTTGGGCAAATTCTGTGTACTTATCAACATAGCCAAAGTTTATTTTAAAGATTATATTTTAAGAATCAATACAATGCCAGAAATAAATGAATTAACATTCTCTTTAGATCTAACATATATTTCACAGACACTCTCTTCCCTCTCAAATCTTGTTGATAGAATAATTAATTTTTTAAAATAATTTTATGCAGTTTTAAAAATAAAGATAATACAAACCAAATTCAGAAGGGAGAGAGAAAATGAAGAGAAAGAGTACAAAGTGCAAAGAAGAAATAAAATAAAAAAATAAAAAAAATTAAAGAAATGACTTTAATCTTTATCACAAACTTAATATTTCTTCCCCCTTGCACGCATATATCTTTTCCCACAGCTCACCTCTTATCCATTTGTAAATCCATAAATCATTAACTTTCCAGTTGTCATCAAAAAGTCCATAAAGAGTTACAGAAATTTATCAAATTATCTTGTTTTAATCCTGATAAAACAAATTGGTTTTAAATACTAACAATGGTAGATTTTGATCAGTTCAAATGCTGTTTTAGATTTTGATCTTCCTTCCTTTTTCTTTTCCATCTCTAAAGTTGCTTCAAGGCTTTAACAAACCTCTTTTGTTAATCCATCAAGACGTTGTTATCCAGGACATTATCTTGGCTTGTTATTTGTATTTCCATATTGTATTATTTGTATTTCTTTATTTTCTAGTAAATCTGCCCATGCTTTTTTCATGTCTTCATCATGTAGGTCTTTCAAAGCTTTTTCGTTACATCTTTCCTTTATTCTTTTCTAAATTATATATTCATATAAGCAAACATTTCTCACATTGCAGCTACAACAGTCCCCATTTTTCAAGTATCTTGAAATGATTCACATTTCACAGCATTATCTGTTATTTTCTCTAATCCAATACTTACTCTCCAATTCAAAAACTGGAAGCAGTCTTTTTCCCTTTGTGACGAGTCTTTAATCCCTTCTAGTGTGTAATTTCTGAAATCATAAAAAGACTTATATCTCTGTTATTTGGATAGACTAAATAAAATAGTATTCCCATGAAGGTATTATTTATTAATTTAATTTCCCCAAAATCTTTTAGCAAAAGTCCTAAATGTTTCTTGCCCTTTTTGGCATTTGTTGTTGTTTTAACCATTTAGTTGTGTCTCACTCTTGGCAACTTTATAAGCAAGTGCTCTCCATGCTATCCTGTCAAGCAAAGCTTCTTTCAATTGCTGGATGTTCGACTTTGTATCAGATTTGATGTTATCAAGCCAGTGTGTTCTTTGCCTGCCCTTTTTGTTCCACTAACCATTCCTAGCATCACCTTCTCCAGTGAATTTGCATGTGTGGTGTGGTCAAAGTAAATCAGACGTGATTTTAGCATTTACATCTTTCTTAAATTCTTATTTAGATTTTGCCATTTGTTTCTATTTCTTAAGCTTACAGTTAATTTTTCTTTTGTTCAAGAACAAAGGTAAACTCACCAAGTGACTTTTCAAACTTGTTTTGAAGATCTCGAATATTCTTAATATAATTAAATGGGTGATTTCCAAAAGTGAATAGAAGTAAGATTAGTGAACTTAGTGCCCTTTAAAAGTCTTTACTGCAACTGAGAGTATGATGATTCCCTTTCTCTCCCAGTTCTCAAACTGGTAGGAAACCACTGTCCTGCAGTGTCCTCACAAGGAGCTATAGTTTGGAGCAAAAGTGGGTGACTTTCCGTCTTCTCCTTATCCAGAGACGTTTCTTGGGACAGGCCTACTTGTCAGTCCTTTAGTCTTTGCTAATTATCACACATGGAGATGTGATAATTTACCATTCCTCATGCAGAAGTCAATAATTGGTTAAATGTCATAAAGTATTAAAGGAGTCTGTGGGTTGCTTTCTAGAGCGAAGTCTGGTCTCTTTCTTATTTTTATTATTTGGTTTATTTTTTGTGTTGCCTGACTCCAAACTGATATTGTGTATATGAGGGGAGGGGGATATTTATTATTACCACACCAATTCCAGGTGGTTCTTGTGGAAGGTGAGATTCATATAGTGTGCTTTTCAATCTGCTTACTCAATAATAACTCCAGCTTCAGCCTTATAAATAATACAGATCATATATTACTGAAGGAATAAGCCTTTTGAATTGTTTTCTGACTATACATTCTAATATCAACTCCTGCTTCAAAAAATCAACAAACTGGAAATTAAGTACTGAAATTACTGAATTTTGATGAAAAAAGTAGAAACTGATGTGTCTAAGATGCTCATAAGAAGTCAAAATGTTTTATTATGGAATTATATATTATTGTTTTGTATTTTATATTTGTTACTCCAATTATTCCTGCTATTCATTCTAGAGTATTTATAATAACCCTATTACATAGAAGGAAAAGAATGATACTGTCCAGCTCAGAGTTAGTAACTTTTCTAATTCTCAAAGATAACAAAAATAAGAGGGAAGGATTTTAACTTATCAATTTGCCTTTGTTGGATAATTCAAAAGCAAGTTTATGTACATATATCCAAATGCACTCAAATTTAACCAGTCCTTAGATTCTTGCTTATAAAATGACAAAGGACTGACAAATAAATATAACATAAATGAAAATACAACAATTGACATTTTGTGTTGCACCCATCTATATTCTGGATTTTCACATTATGCTAACCCATGGTTTACTTTAATAATCATGATATACTGAATAAGCCTCAAAGCAAATTCAATAATGCTGGACTACAAACCATGCTTTATAAAATACTGTGATATGGTTCATACATAATATTAAAACAAAACCAACCAAACCATATGACTGAGCACAATATGTGAAGCTTGCCATATGTCATTGAAGAAACAGTTCATCTTGTTCAAAACTTGTTTTTGTTATAATTTAATAATGACAAAATTGAAAAAATGGTTGTACAGTCAAAATTTGCTATATAATCTTACTTAGTGGGTTCCATTTCTTAATTCTAAACCAAATCCCTTAAAAAAAAACATGCTTTAAGACA
>NW_015400431.1:0-3105 GCF_001527695.2 Protobothrops mucrosquamatus
CTTCAGATGAATTAGACTTCTCTTGACCAATATTATACCAGCATGGCAGTATAGTGGAGGCTGAAGCCTTAAACAAGCATGTGCAACCTGCAGCCCACAAACCACGTATGACCCTAGATAGTTAGTAAGGTGGCTCCACAAGATTGTAAACTTTTAACATTGCATGATTTATATATGTTAAGTATATTATATGTTTTATGGGCAGATAAATCTTCTCTCAATGTGGTCCAGTCAAGCCAAAAGGTTGGACAACTAGGCTTTAAACCACCTGATAGGAAAAGTTGCTATATAGTCCCTAGAACCTTAGTCCTGGATCTAATTTGAGAGTGATCAATCTTTTGATGGCCAGATACTGCATTCAACATTTTCTGCAAAAGTGAAAGCCACAATGGGCAGAACAACAATGAAAAGTGGGACTGATTGGGTTGCATGCATAGCCACACTTTTCTGAGTTTTTCTTTGGGTTTTGGAGATGTTTTCTTTGATTTTTAAACAACATTAAAACTTTCCCTAGTTCTGGATCAATGGACGTAAAGAGTGCTGTGACATCATACAAAACTATAATTTCATCTTCTATTTTCATGTCTTTGATTCTCTGAACACAATATAGTAGGAATTAATAAACTATTTGCTCCCTTTTTTGAGATGTCCAGGCTTTTTTGTAAGTTCTTTGGCTATGTTATATGTTGGGGTTCCTGGTCACTAAACAATTAAACAAGGAAGCATTGTGGGATTGTTTATTTTTGGAAGTTCATAGAAGCATGGGAGGATGGGTCTACTGTTTTTCATCTGTCACTATTCTTTTGTGATTTGGCCTTTATTGGTTAAGTCATACAGAGTTCTCTCAATCAAATTGTTCAGTTTCTATGTTGGTTTGATGTTTTGGGGATGTAGCTTTCTTTGTCTTACAGTAATTCTTGGCTTTTTGTATGTATTGTATACCATCTATGATAACTGCTTTTTGCCTTTGTTTGCTGAGAGGGTGGTGATAGTTTGGTCTTTGTATAGATTTTTGAAGGTTCTTTGCTCTAAGTTGGTTCTGATTCTCTATTCCTCTGGTCTCTGGTATGATTGTCTACCTTATGTTTTCTTGGGTTTCCTTAGCAACTCCTATGGTTTTAAATTCCCTAGTGTTTTTTGGATTCAGCTTAGTCTAGGATGCTCAGTTTCCCAGATGGAACTATAGTTGAGTCTGTTCATGTATTGTGATAATGATGATAATCAGTCAGAATTCTTTACAATCTTAGAACCATCTTTTAAAAATCATTTGACTTGCTACAGAAGTTTAAATAAAACAATTAAAAAGCTAAGAAAGAAACAGAAAAACCAGAACACATCCTTTCCAGCAGCCAACACCTATATAAACAAGGGCAAATACCAGCAGCCAACACTAGATAATCAAGCAGAAAACAATACCCCAATCAAGAAACTAACAAGCAGAAAACTACCATCACTTCACCAAAATTGATAAGGCAAGCGACTGCATATAAACAGAGGGCAAACTCCACATCCATTACCATAGATGATGTTATCTATTCAGGTAATGAAACCTTTGCAAGCAAACTCTACATTTATTATAATTCTATATGATCAGCACACCTAGGAAGCCTTCAACAATATAAAAATATCATTCTATTAGTTTTGAGTGTCACTGTTTCACTTGTAATACACCCAAAATTCAGTTACCATTATACATATATATGGACTAAAATTAAGCCTGTGATACCTGGAAAGCAGTTGGGAGGGGGGATTTTGACTCAGAATAAGAGGCTGTGTAATCCTGAGCTGAAAGGGTAAGGAATGAAAAGGTTCAGGGTAGTTATACCCTAGAATCTCTCAGGATATATCTATTAGGGTAGAGAGTGATAGTTTTAGTTTGGCAAGATTCTGTCCATTAGGCGGAGGCACATAAAAGACTTGATTGGATTTTGCTGTGTTGTCTTTGGATTTGGGGCTGACAAAGCCCTTTCAAATGCTATTTCAGTGGAATGAAGCCTGTAATGTCACTTTCTCAGTTGAAATCAGTTTATATTATTTTTAATCAAGAATTTTAAAACACTCATTAAAATACTAGCAAAGGGGTTGATTATTATTATTATTCTGCAATTTTCAGTAACATTCAGAAACAATTAATTATTTGCATTTTTAAAAAAGTAGTTTATTTTGCCAACAACTTGCCTTTGCCTTTTTTGCACATACTTTAAAAGGCAACTTAGTTGCTTGCATAGTTTTAGGGGTGGGATTTTTTAACTTTGTATTAGGGAATTGTTATGTGTGTCTCCAGACTTGGTTTCACTTTTGACATGCCGATACTTTGTAACTAATAAACTTGTTCTTTGAGGAATTTGCAAGCCTCGGAGTTCTGCTTTATTCATCTCTGTCTGTCGGAACCACGACAGATTGTCCTATTTGATGTACTGTATTACTTAGAACAGACATGTCAAACACAAGGCCCGGGGGCCGGATGCGGCCCGCAAAGTGGTTTCATGTGGCCCGCGAAGTCATCCTGGAAACAGTGAGGGAACGGCCCCCACTGCCTTGGCCCTGGCCCAGGCCGGCCGGGAGCCAATGTACAATTTTGTGGTGGCCATCTATGCTGAAATGCATTCAGTCTTAGCTCCACAAGGCCATCTGGAAACAGCGAGGAACCAGCCCCTGTCGCATCGCCTCTGCCCCCTGGGTACATGCTGGGGAGGTGTCACCCTTTGTGAGGAATGAAGAAATGCACCATTGCCTGGAAGTGGCCAACAAATGGCCCTCACCTACTTCACATATCCGGCTTGATGGGCTCTGCCCTGGTCCCACCCCTTTCTGCCAGAGACCCTCAGATCTGTCCCACTCCTGCCCAGGCCCCCATAGGCACCATTGATGCGAATGATGTAGAGCTGGCCATGCCCACCCAGTATTTTATTTATTTATTTATTTTTCCAACTTCTATGCCGCCCTTCTCCCCACGGGACTCAGGGCGGCTCACAGCATATTAAAAAACAACACAAAAAACATTTCCCCTATAAAACCAATTAAAAACCAAATATATTTATGGCTGTGTCATTATTAAAATCTTTAAAAAAATTTTCCCTATTTAAAATTCACCCTAGGTCAGTC
>NW_015400431.1:3788-6207 GCF_001527695.2 Protobothrops mucrosquamatus
AAAAACCAAATATATTTATGGCTGTGTCATTATTAAAATCTTTAAAAAAATTTTCCCTATTTAAAATTCACCCTAGGTCAGTCCCGCTTGTTGAAAAAGCCATGTCTTGAGGGCGCGGCGGAAGGTTAGGAGATCCGGGATCGTCCGGATCTCGGGGGGTAGTTCGTTCCAGAGGGTGGGGGCACCCACAGAGAAGGCCACACCCATTCCATCCATGCCCACCCAGTAGGCCACACCCAGCCTGGCCACACCCACCTGCCCCCCCGAGGACAACCGCAAAGCTGATGCGGCCCTCAATGAAATTGAGTTTGACACCCCTGACTTAGAAAGATTAAAACAGTTCAGTATTACTATTAATAGTAAGGGCTAGTCATTTACTGTACTCTGGATAAAGAAGCAACTTTTATTAAAATAATTTCTTTGGTATCACATTCATAACAAATGACTCACTCAAAATATAAGCAGTTCAGTCTCCTGGAAAAAAAATTTACTCTCTCACTTGCACCAGATCTTGACACATAAGTTGAGAAATATCACCCCAAGTAATAATGTAATAAATGCCCTTTTTGTACATGTATATATACTTTACATGTATAAAAATAAAAAACTGAAGACTAAATATCTAAAAATTTAACAAGAATACTGAATGCTGTGGTATAGTATCTTGGTTAAAGTGTTGGACTTGGGCCAGAAGATCCAAACTCAAATTCTTGTGTGATCATAGATCTTCTTTGGCCCAATTGTTTTATTTCAACACAATGTCCAACACATCTCAAAGAGTTATTATGGGATTGCTTGATTCCTTGAGTTCTTAGAGACAATAAATAGAAAGAAAAAATAAACATTCATCTTTGTGTTTTGGAACTGAAATCTACTGTATAAAATCCATTCTCTCACACTTAGCAATAGTACTTAGACCTATATACCATTCCATAGTGCTTTACAGCATTCTCCAAGTGCTTTACAATGTCAACACATTGTCTCCAACAATCTGGGTCCTCATTTTACTGACCTTGGAAGGATAGAAGGCTGAGCCAACCTCAAATCCATTAGGATTGGATCCCAGACTGTGAGCAGAGTTAGCCTGTAATATTGCATTCTAACCACTGTGCCGCCAGGGCTCTTAATAATATATTATGTATATAATACACATTATTAAAAAACATACATATTTTTCCTATCTGTCAAAGGTAGAGCTTGTTGTGCATTTTTGATTCTCATTAGCATTTCTGATCTGGTACCTTGTAAACGTAATAGCCAAACTATACTATAATAGCCAAAATTTTGTACAAATAGCAAGCATTGTAACTATACCTTTATGTAAATAACCTACAACATTTCAGAAGGAAAAAGAAAGGGTGGAGCTCAAATAATGAAAAATACTCTGATTTGTTTTAATTGCATTGCATTTGTCTCCATTTCACTTTGTTGGTTTAAGTCACCCCAACCAATTATCTTTTCCAAGTCTCAATATAATGTATGCAATAATGTAAATTTATTACATTGTCAAAAGCTAAATCTCTCTCTTTGCTATTGTTTAATGAGATGTTGTGTAACCATTTTACTAGAGTAATCTTTTTGCTCCAATGTTATCAGTGCTTCAAAATGGACATGTGGTTCATTCACTTCACACTGTTTCAAAGAAGTTTCGTTTCACCTGAAAAACTCAAATTATGCCAACTTAGCTAATTCCCTTTTTCCTTAACATTATTTGCTTGAATATCTATTGCCAGTTGAAGAAAACCATTAAATAAACTAATGAGTAAAATGTAGTTTTGTATATGTTTCTTGTTTCATTCTTAAGAGATAAAAAGGGCTATTAAACCTGCTATAAAGATTATATTTCTTTACTTTGTATATGTGAGACCCTTCCAAAGGCCTGTTTCATGGCCATATTCACATATTTAAAGTTGGGGAGAAAGAAATAAACAGGGTGTGGTCTTTGTAAGAGCATTGTTTTCATCTCCTAGCCTTACCTAAAACAGAATCTTTGATAGGAGCCATCTTACATTGATCTTTGACACTGAAGCCTTCTGTATCTTAGTTTCTATTTCCTTTAGACTAAAAATAGAATATTAAGAAATGGATTTGACAGAAGGACTGATGCTGGACTGCATGCCTGCTAGAAGAATTGACAGAAGATCATCTCAGCATCGACAGCAGCCATGCCAAGGAGAATATTTGTATGTTTGCATATATACAAACACCACATAAACAGAGAGAGAGACAGAGACAGAGACAGAGAGACAGAGACAGAGAGACAGAAACCATATAAGGATACGAGATATTTTTTGCTTCAAGTCAATGGTTGTTCTACATGCTCTTACCAAAAGCTGAAGCTTTAATCTTTGAGGTGGTCTCTTGAGTCTAGAAGTTTCAGGCCCTTAAACAAGCTCTTCTGTGTTAACCTGTATATTTG
>NW_015400432.1:0-6207 GCF_001527695.2 Protobothrops mucrosquamatus
AGGAGACTGGATGGCTAAGAGATACTAAAAACATCTAGCAAAAAGAGTAAAACTTTATAAAGTCAAACACTAGAGACCCCCTCCATGTAGCTCCAACAGATTCAAGGAACCTTTGGGCCCACTACCTGATGAAAGAATCAGATCACGATCTTGTAAAGCAGTGGTTCTCAACCTTTTTAATGCCGCGACCCCCAACCGGTCGTAAGTCGAGGACTAAACCGGTCGTAAGTCGAGGACTAAACCGGTCGTAAGTCGAGGACTACCCAACCGGTCGTAAGACGAGGACTTTCCCTGCCCGGGAGCGCTGCGCATGCGTGGTTCTGCCCCCTGCGCCGGCTGAGGCGTAGCTGGCAAGCGGCAGAGACGGAACAGGCCGACCACCAGCTGGCCCAGCTCAAGGGAGGTAAGGCACCTGCCGGAAAAGGGGGAAAAAATGGCGGACAGCCTTGCTTGGCGACCCCTGTGAAATGGTCGATCGACCCCAAATGGGGTCGCGACCCATAGGTTGAGAACCGCTGTTGTAAAGGCTGCTAGGTTTGGGGACAACCATTTTTTTTCCAGTGGGAGGAGGAAAGCTATTCCATGGGGAAAGTATTATGTGAGAAAAAGTATGCTTTCTGGGTCCAAGACGGTGGTACTCTTTAATTGCTGGAACCTATAGCCTGCCAGTCTATTGAATCTTACAGAACGGTCTCCCAAATGGACTCACAACTATCTAGGTCTTACAGCATGAAGGGCTTTTGAGGTGGCTATGAGCATCTTGAATTGTACCAGAAGCCTAAGTGGTAAACAGTGAAGTTCCTGCAGTAGTGTTGTTACATGGATGTACCAAGGTGCACCAATACCTACTTCACACTATGTGCTACAGCTGTAGTTTCCAAGGTATTGCATTATTATGTAGATGTAGTTAAGTTATGACTTTGAAATTTAAAACAGATCTAAGGCTGCAGGAAGGAAGTGAGAATATCATGTTCTGTTGTGGAAAATATAAACTGTAATTAAATCTGGTATAAGCTCAGAATATAAATTTCCACTGTAAGGACAGATTAGACAAGAAGTCCTCAAATTACCAATTCATGAAGATTCCTCTTCTAGAATCTGGTGGGGGGAGGAGTTATCATACCCAGCAACATTGTCTCTCCCTCTTTATTCCCCCCTCCCCCCATTCATTTCCATTTTGGGAGAAAAGGACTGGGGAAATGAATGTTTGTTCAGCATCGCAATAGAACAGACATATCAAACACAAGGCCCGGGACCGGATGCGGCCCGTGAAGTGGATTCACGTGGCCCACAAAGCCATCCTGGAAACAGTGAGGGAACGGCCCCCGCTGGCTTGGCCCTGGCCCAGCCAGCCAGGAGCCATTGTACAATTTTGTGGTGGCCATCTATGCTAAAATGCATTCAGTCTTAGCTCCACAAGGCCGTCTGGAAACAGCGAAGAACCAACCCCTGCCACGTCGGCCTCGCCCCTTAGGTGCATGCTGGGGAGGTGTCACCCTTTGTGAGGAATGAAGAAATGCACCATTGCTTGGAAGTGGCCAGCAAATGGCTCTCACCTTCTTCACATATCCGACTTGATGGACTCTGGGGGAGGGGTTTCGGCAGGCAGTAGGGCGCTCTCCTCACAGTGCCAAGAGCTGAGCTGGGTGGCGCGAATCTGATGAGAAGTGCAATGCTGCCCAGCCCCCAGCCTGCCCAGTTTCAGCAGGGAGCAAGGTGCAAAGCTGGCGAGCTTTGCACCTCCCGGCTCAGCCTCTCGGTGCTGTGAGGGGAGTGCCCCGCTGCCTGCCGAGACCAGGCAGGCTGGGGGCTGGGCGGCATCACACTTCTTTTCAGATTCACGCCACCTGGCTCAACCTCTCGGCGCTGTGAGGAGAGTGCCTCGCTGCCTGCTGAAACCGGGCAGGCTGGGGGCTGGGCGGCATTGCGCAGGTAACGTTGACTCTCACGCTGCTCATGGCATCCCCTCCCCCAGAGCCCACCGAGCCAGATATGTGAAGTAGGTGATGGCCATGTGCTGGCCACTTCTAGGCGATGGTGCATTTCTTCATTCCTCACGAAGGGTGATACCTCCCTAGCTGCGTTTCTTGCCTGTTTTTCTCCCTCCCTCATCTCAAATATTTTCCCACCACTCTGTACTTAGGAAGGAAGGAAGGAAAGAAGAAAAGAAGGAGAGGGAGGGTCTGAGGGAAGTCCTGCCTTAGTCCTGCCCTGCTGCCCTTTCACCATCCCCTTGCCCCCTCCTCCTGGCCTATCCTGGGATCTCCCATCCTATTGCTAAGGAAGCTTTGGATACAAAGGTGGGTCTCCTCCCATTCCCATGGAGAGAGAATGGGCCTCTGACTTTGCCCTCGTACCCATCATGAGCAACCTGATTAAGGAGAGCAAGCACAGCAGCAGCAGCCTTGAGTAGGAGGTAAGTGCAGCTGGGCGCCCCCTTGGGGAAGTGGGGCTGGGCTTAGTGTCGTGGGTGCTCGAGGGCCAGGCTGGGCGTTTGATCTCTGCTGCCCAGGGCTCCGGGAAGCCCGCGCCACCATCCAGCCCCCCCCACATGGCCTGAGAGGAACAGTGAGGCTCCTCCAGTGGACCATGCCTTGGCACTTGCCCTGGTCCCACCCCCTTCTGCCAGAGACCCTCAGATCTGTCCCACTCCTGCCCAGGCCCCCACAGGCACCATTGATGCGAACAATGTAGAGTGGCCATGCCCACCCAGTAGGCCATACCCACTCCATCCACGCCCACTCAGTAGGCCGCACCTACCCTGGCCACACCCACCCGCCCCCCCCAAAGGCAACTGCAATGCTGATGCGGCCCTCAATGAAATTGAGTTTGACACCCCTGCAATAGAAAGTCTGAGCCCTAATAGAGTGAAAGTCTTGAAATCTCAAAGTTCCTTTCCAAGAAGATATCTGGATCTAAAACATCTTTCTTCTTGGAGTAGTATCTTGGTAGTTATTGCTACCAGCATGTATTTTCTAGGAAGATCCTCACCCGGAATCTTCCTTCTAATTGCAGGCGGAAGGAATAGGAATCCCATATGCTGTTGTCTTTGCTGACAAGTAAACGTTTTAAAAATGATGTACAGGAAATCAATTCTATAGAACTGATCTATACTATAGAACAATCTCCTGGATCTGTATTGTTGAACCAATATGACTATATGACTGGCAGAATCAGATGTTTTTTAAAGGAAAAGATAGAATGTAAAAATCCCTTTTACTCTATGTAATCAAAGGATTTTTTAAAAAAAACATATAACACGTGCCAAAGGAGCCTAAAATATAAAGCAAGTAATCACAATTTGTGACTTAAAACATCTTTTTCTCCAGTAGAAAAAAAAGAAAGAAAAAAAAGTCAATGCTGGCATGCTCTTAATCTAGATGTAACTATAACAGAGGTTCCAAATTGCACAAAATGCAGTTGTGAAGCTTGTGCAGTGAAAATAAATACAAGGGGGGAAAAAACCTATTAGGCTAAAGCATACAGAATCAAAATGAAAACTAATGCTATGCAGTATTTTTAGCTAATCATTTTACTCTTCCTTTCAAAGACAGTTGTTTTCCTGACATAGATTTTCCCCTCTCAGTCATAAAGTTTCCCTCCAGATCTCTGGAGATTCCAGTCAGTTAATTCTGAGACTGCTGATGGATGGAAGACAATACTGTTTTGTTCCGCAGCCTGTTCCCAAGTGCAATGTTTAAAAGTACGCTTCTCTTTCTAGGAGGAGAGGGGCTGAGGGAATCTCCTGAGCATTTGTGCTCCAAAGAGCATGAATTCCGTTGAAGATGTACATTCAGTGTCAATAAATGTCTACTCTGGACTGGCAAGACAGACTAGTGAATGCTGTGAAAGTAGATGATCTGCTTATGATGCCTACTTTATTATTATTATTATTCAATTTATTTATATGCCACCGTTATTATTTTCTGTGAACATATCTCCTGTTTTATCCACCCTGTGAGGAGGGTTGTGCTGAGAGAGAGTGGGACCGGCCCAAAGTCACCCAGCCGGCTTTCATGCCTGAAGCAGGACTAGAACTCACATCCTCCTGGTTTCTAAAGCCAGCATCTCAATCACTACACCAAAGTTTGTATGTTTGAGGGAATACCTGTGAATATTTGAGCACAAGGGCCAACAACTCTCTATCCAGCCTCAGTCTTTGCAGTAAATATGCACTGAAACCCAAGAGCATTTTAAAGAGGTCGTTGTATTGTATTTATGATATGTACTGTAAGTACTCTAGTTGGCGTTAATAATGATTGTATCTTATTGTGACACTAGGATCTCTGGAATCTGGAATCAACTGAGTTATAGCAATGGCTTATTCAAATTGCTAAAGCAATCTAGAATGAATGTACCTCAGCGACTAATTTTAGAAAACATACATACACCCACTCTGGTTGACTTGTTGCTTATATTACAGTAGGATAGACTTGTCTAAATTTAATTTTTACTATTACATTTTTAATCTCACATTTATATTTGGTCAGCTCAGGATGGCATGAAGAGCCAGTTTGGTGTAGTAGTTAAGGAGCTGGCTTACAAACCAGGAGATGGTGAGTTCTAGTCCCACCCAAGGCAATGAAAGCTGACTGGGTGACTCACTTTCAGCCCAACCCTTCTCATAAAGTGGTTGTTGTGGGTAAAATAGGAGGAGAAAGGAGTATTTGGCATGTTTGCTGCCTTGAGTTACAAATAATAAAGTAATAAAGGCAGGATAAAAATCTGAATAAATAATTAAAATAAAAATGATGGGGGGGGGTAGCTGTTCTGGATGGGGGAATGTGGAGAAGTGAACCATAGTTAATCCCCATCTCCATTGGGCCCATGTTCATATTAAAGCCTATCTCTGTGGTTGTTTGTGCACTCAGTGATACAAATGCTGTGCTGCACACATTATTTTTTCCTACTATAGAATATTTTCTCTGATGCCCAGATCCAACTGCTCTACCTTTCACAATTGTCATTTTTTTTTTAAGGCTCTACTAGTCAGCCCTAAGGAAGCCGTTCTTCTATGAACATAGATATCCAGGTTAGATAGGCCTGACTCAATACATAGCTATTTCACATGTTTCTCTCCTAAAATCAAATGTATTTTGATTTTTTTGGTTGTAATAAAATAAAGATGGTGTTGCTGAACTTGACTCCTGGTGATTACATGGCTATTATTTTTCTCGGTATGGTGCAGAAGCGGTTTGCCATTGTCGCCTTTCCAGTCCAATCTAATCTTGCATTTGCTGGTGGTCTCTTCTCCAAGTCTAGCTTTCACTTATTCATCCTGCCCCCTTTTATAAAATGGAAGAAGCATTTGGAGAAAGATAAGAGACAACTAGGGGAGAAAAGAAGGAAAGTGAGGGAATATCTGTGAACATTTGAGTATCGTCCCAATATTTCTCTCTTTCTCCCTCTCCCTCTCCCTCTCCCTCTCTCTCTCTCTCTCTCTCTCTCTCTCTCTCCACAGTCACAAGTTGTTAAGTGAATCACTACAGTTGTTAAGTTAATAACATGGTTGTTAAGTGAATCTGGCTTCCCCATTGACTTTGCTTGTCAGAAGTTCACAAAAGGTGATCACATGACCCTGGGACACTGCAACCGTCATAAATATGAACCAGTTGCCAAGCGTCTGAATTTTGATCAAGTGACCACGGGGATGCTGCAACGGTCGTAAATGTGAAAAATGGTCATAAATCACTTTTTGCAGTGCCGTTGTAACTTTGAACAGTCACCAAATGAACTGTTGTAAGTCGAGGACTACCTGTATGCATTTTGCAAACGTTGATTTTGTTTAGGAGTTTCTTATTAAAAAGTTCACAATGTGCTAGATGCGCGGGCAAATAGCTATCCCTGGGCTGGCACAAGGTTTGTTAACTTCTGTAATTTGATACTATCAGTGGAGAAATCCAAAGCAACTTCCGGTTCTCTGTTCCTAGAGTTGGGTTGAAGGGAGAAGTCCTGCCTGCAAAGTCTAAGAACACCTTGACTGGGAAGACTGGGAAGACTCCGGAGATGCTGGTTTGGTTGAGAATAAGGTGCGAACACTGCCAGGATGTGCTGATGTCTCCTCCTTGCTTCCTCCTTTTCTTCTCCACCTCCCAGAGAAGCAAAGGAACAAACTGGGTAGACAAGTCTAGCAATATAGATACAAACAGTGGAAATTCAGGATCAGACAGTACCAAAATAACTTCTGTAGGAGAGGTGAAATGGAAG
>NW_015400433.1:0-1392 GCF_001527695.2 Protobothrops mucrosquamatus
CTCTCCCCACTAGAGATTTTGTGTGAGAAAGATGAAAGCTTGTACTGATCCTTGCTCTAAATTTGTAATACTTTAACTCTCAGATTCACTTTGAAATCCAATGCACTCTGCTAACACACAGTCGTCCTCAGTGACAGACAGACAGCTAGATAATTACAGAAGTGAAATTTTAGCATGTATTTCCATCTCTCATCACCTTAAGAGTATAGAATGAATGCTGGGTTAGCTCACACTGAAGTATATGCATGAAACACACCGGCACCAGCAACGGAACAGTCTTCTTTCTAACTCTCCTTGGATAGGGCTACATTTCTTAGGAATAGCTGATTGTTATGCATCTCAGATCATGCTGCACCACTTGGACTACTGACCTAATTAAGAGCTATTAGGTTCTATCTACAAATTTCCATTAATATTGTCAAACTATGTAACACAAGACTGCAGGTAGAGTTCCAAGTACCCAAATGCATATTTAATTTTTCATTAAAAATAAAAACTTCAGAAATAGAAAAACAATAGAAAAAGTCAGTAAGAACTGTTACTCCGGCCCTGCTCTCCCCCGGCCCTGGCTTCTCAGCGGAGGGCCTGGTATGGCCCAGAGGACCTAGATGGCGACCTTGTCTTCGACCGTTGGAGGCCCTGGTGAGGACTGGAGGGCACAGGAGACGTGGCCCCGGCTTTGTCTCTGGCCGGTGGAGGATGGCCTGGAGGACCCTGGCTTTGGCCCTGTTCTAGCCGAGGACTTGGTGTGGCCGAGACTGAAAATTCTTTCCCCCCCCCTTACCCTTTTTTGATCTCCCACAGCCGGACTTATGATTTAATCGACGTACCCTAGGACAGTCCTATTGGCCCTGCGCGATTCACCCCTCGCGCAGGCCTGGCCCAATAAGATCTCAAGGGCCCACCTTGAGGATGGGGTTTGGAACCCCGAGAGGTGGCATGCTGCGGGTGCAAATAGAAAATTATTCAAATTGGCCAAATTGAGGTTCTTTTTAAAGGGGTGTTTTAACAAATTTTTAGGGGGAACAAGGGTGGTTGGGAGGGGGGAGGTTCACCTTAGGTCAGGACCAGCCATGTCTGAGGGTTGCGGTGTAGAAAGGGTGGGGGGGGGTTGAGGGAGGAGGGAGGTATTAGTACGGTCAGTGGGAGAGGCAGATATGGCGGGAGCAGAGGACCATATCAGGTTAGGGGATCACGCACACGCTATTTACAAGCTTGTGGGTGCTCCGGTCCTCAGGCCCCTACTCGGTCTCCAGGAGACTTAGATCCTCCGGCCCGGGACCACCGGCTGTTGTTATGTAATGCCAGGTCCGTGGTAAATAAGGCCCCCCTCATACAAGATCTCATTTTAGAGGGGGGTGCGGACCTGGCGGGTATTACTGAGACCTGGCT
>NW_015400433.1:4642-6207 GCF_001527695.2 Protobothrops mucrosquamatus
CAAGACATGGCTTTTTCAGCAAGCGGGTCTGGCCTAGGGTGAATTTTAAATAGGGACAATTTTAATGATTTTAATAAGACACAGCGACTAATATTTGTTTTTAATTGGTTTTTATTGGGGATAATGTTTTATACTGTTTTAAAATGCTGTGAGCCGCCCTGAGTCCTGTCGGGAGAAGGGCGGCATATAAGTCCAATAAATAAATAAATAAATAAATACTCCGGTTAAGAGCCGTGGTGGCGCAGTGGTTAGAATGCAGTATTGCAAGCTAATTCTGTTGACTGCTCACTGCCAGCAGCTCGGCAGTTTGATTCTCAGCAGCTCAAGGCTGATTCAGCCTTCCATTCTTTCGAGGTTGGTAAACTGAGGATATTGTTGGGGGCAATATGCTGACTGTCAACGCTGCTAATATTGAATATTCTTGCTTTGACAATATATGCAGAACTGTCTGGTATTTTTAGAGTTAAATCAGGTGACAGGGAAAGGGGAGGAGAAAATAAGGAAAGCCCGGGAAAAAGAAACGGAAAGTGAATCTTTGCCCTCCAAGTTAATTGGAAGATGTGAATCATGACCCCAAAATAGGGGAGGGGAAATGCCTGGAATGTTAAGTGCAAAGGAAGGGAAATTCAGATCTTAGCATCCACCATGCTATGCTGACACTCTGTAATATTAATAAAAGCTTTTTAGGTTAAAAAAATGCCTGAAAGTTCTTTGAAGTGTTTCGTTAATCAGACACATGACACTGACTCTGTAAACCACTCAGAGAGAGCTGTATAACACTCTGAAGCAGTATATAAGTTTAATTGCTATTGCTATTCTAGTCATTGGCATGGCCTCTTTCCTTTCTTGAAGGAATATGTGTGTGTGTGTGTGTGTGTGTGTTTATACACACACACATGCTCCATAGTAATTTGGATACATGAATATTTAGAACATATTAAATTAGAAAATGAAAATGTCTAGTCAAGAACTATTTCCACTTGGCTTTTAAAACTCAGGATAATTATAGCATTCAAGCCTCTGAAGGGTCATTCATGGCTTTTAACACAAAGATGTTACCAACTAAAGCTATTGCAGACTGAACATGGGATTTTCTGCTGTTTGTTTGCTTCATTGCTCAATGATGGTTTCTTCTTGCTTTCTTATAGACCTCATTCACCCAGACAGCCTTACTTGCATAAGAACCAGAGGGACTTTTGGAGAGGCTAAATGAAGCCATAATGGAATAATTGAAGCATTGCTGTCCTGCTATCTTTCTCAGCCATATCTGACCCACAGGCTCCAAAATTCGAGAAGCACCGTGAACCCTACTCTCTTGGCTGGGGTTGCACTTAATCTGCAAGAAGTGTTTTTATTTTTTATTTTATTTTTAAGATTTATATGCCGCCCTTCTCCCCATGGGACTCAGGGCGGCTCACAGCATATTAAAACATCATACAAAAAATTTCCCCTACTAAAAACCAATTAAAACCCAAATATTGGTAGCTGTGGCTCTTTAAAATCGTTAAAAATTGTCCCTATTTAAAACTCACCCTAGGTCAGGCCCGCTTGTTGAAAAAGCCATG
>NW_015400434.1:0-1527 GCF_001527695.2 Protobothrops mucrosquamatus
AGAAGGCGGTCTCGTAAATATCCAGGTCCTATGCCATGGAGCGCTTTAAAGGTGGTAACTAACACCTTAAAGCGTACCCGGAAGGCCACTGGTAGCCAGTGCAGCTCGCGCAGCAGCGGCGTTACGTGGGAGCGACGTGTCGCTCCCAACACCGCCCGCGCGGCCGCATTCTGGACCAGCTGAAGCCTCCGGATGCTTCAGTGTGAGGCTCCCCATTAGGATCCCCTGATTTTGAGCCAGATTTCACCTAATAGATTGTTCCTAGCAGAGGAAAGATTTGTCTTAGAACAATTACCTGGGGCTTAACTGTAGTGCGTGAGTGTGTGCGTCCGTGCGTCCGTGTGTGTGTGTGTGTGTGTGTGTGTGTGACTTACTCTGTAAGGTGGAGGGGGAGTTCCTATACTTTTAATCTGTCCTTCTGGCCCCAAAAGGCCAGAGCTGGTTTCCAACTCCTTCAGTGCT
This sequence comes from Protobothrops mucrosquamatus, assembly GCF_001527695.2. Lineage (NCBI taxonomy): Eukaryota > Metazoa > Chordata > Lepidosauria > Squamata > Viperidae > Protobothrops > Protobothrops mucrosquamatus. The sequence continues at coordinate 463 of NW_015400434.1, forward strand.
GGGATTCTCTGCCCAAGAAAGTTTTGCATTCGGGAGGGGAATGTCTCCCGTCTGCTTCCTTCCCTGGGATCTTCAGCCAGGACACACTGTTGTATAATCCCAGCTTTTTAAACTGTGACTTAAATTTTAACCTTATCTTTATTCAAGGGTTACGTTTTATCTTACACCACCCAGAGCCCCTCTTTGGGGGAGGGAGGGGGGAGGTTTAGAAGGATCCATCAATAGCCATAAGATACAAATGAATAAATTTCCTGGATCTTTCTCCAGGAGAATCCTAGTAAATGAAAGGAAGTGGGGGGTCCCGGGATCCCCCCCCCCCTGAATTCCCCCTTCCCCACTCACTTCTCCGGCCCACCATCTGCCTGGCCTTGGCTGTCTCGTAGTTGTATCGGCAGAAGGAATCCACTTCGGCCCTCTTGATCTGCATGAAGACCTTATCGCTGCTCCACTTGTCCACATCGCGCTGCCCCAACGGAGTGACGGCCACGTATTTCCCGAGGTCGCTGTCGAAGTAGGCGATCTCCTGCCGGTCGTAGATGTACCAGTCCAGGAGTCGCACCCGCTGCGTCCCGTTGAAGAAATGGCACTCGAGCTTCCCCTGGACCAGGAAATGGGCTGCAGGGAGGAGGAGGAGGAGGAAAAGGAGGAGGAGGAGGGCCGTCAGGAGGGACTCCAGGGTCCATCGTTCCCAGCCACTAGCAAAGGAGGGACCCATACGAGAAGCGGGAGGAGGGAGAGGCCTTCCGAGAGAGACTGGCGGAAGGCGCCCCCTGGAGGAGAGAGGGGGAGGGGAGGAACTTCCTGCGGGACCTCCTCCATCGTCTCCGGGTGGAAAAAGGCAGGCAGAAGCTCCACTGGTCGAGCAGATCTACTCTCTGCAGGGAGCGTTAAGGAATTATGGAGGGAGGGGGCTGAAACTTTCTGGAGTGGAGGGAAAGTAATATCTATACCCCCCACTTTCTCTCTTCTTTTGGGGGCGGGGCGGGGGAATATGGGAAAGGGGGAAGAATGAGTGACACTCCTGAGGGGTCCCAGCCATTCAACCGCCCACCTTCCCTGGGTCCC
>NW_015400434.1:4808-6207 GCF_001527695.2 Protobothrops mucrosquamatus
CAGGCAGTCCTCGACTTACAACAGTTCGCTTAGTGACTGTTCGAAGTTACAATGGCACTGAAAAAACTGCCCCCCAAGCCACAGCCGAGCAAGACACCTGCCTGCCCACCCGGCGGAGCTCTTCATCCCGTCCGAGGTTTTCATTGTTGTGAGCATTTCTGTTGAGGATTGGCAGGGGGGGTGGGGTGGGGGGGTGTTTGGTTTTTATTCCCCCGGTCTGCTAGGTGGTTGCAGCAAGTTTGGTCACTTCAAATGACCCTGGGACACTGTGACCCTCATAAATATGAATCAGTTGCCAAGCATCTGAATGTAAATCACAAGACCCTGGAGATGCTGCAACATTCCAGCGGATCGGCGCTTCTTCTGGGCTCAGCAGAAGCGCCAGGATCAGCGCCGAGCTCCAGCTGGAGCCTGGCACTGATCCTGACGCTTCCGCTGAGCCCTGACAGCCCCGAAGAAGCACCGATCAGCTGGAAAGCGGCATTGATCCTGGCACTTCCGCTGAGCCCTGACAGCCCTGCAGCTCCAGCTGTCTCTCGTTCAGGCTTGTGCGGTGCGGCCACCGGTTCAGTTCATTCCCCTCCCCCGCTACCACTTTTCTAGGATGGTCGCGTACCACCTGCCAGGTGCCAATGTACCACAGGTGGTACCCGTACCACTGGTTGAAAAGCCCTGGCCTATAGTATACACCTATGGAAATGTCATTTCCCCCCATTTTAGATTGACCCCAAAGCATTCAAGACAGTTTTCATCATTGTTGTGCTCCATTTCTGTAGAGATGTAGTTATTTCTTATACGGAAAGCAACTCCGCCTCCTCTTTTGTTTGGTCTGTTTCTTTTAAATCATTTAAATCCCTCTAGCTGCGTGTTCCATTTGTGGGTTTCATCCCACCAAGTTCCTGTAATGGCAACAATATCATATCTGCCCTCATTTAGCTGAATTTCTAATTCACCCTGTTTGTTGCTCGTGCTCTGTGCATGAGTGTTGTCTGAATGTGGCCACATCTTGACCCTCCCTCCCCCCCGTTGCTGAGAGATGAGGGGAGTTGTAGTCCTGGCCCTCCCCAAAGGAACTCCCCAAAGTTGTCTGCTAGGTTCCTCAGGAGCCTGCTTGATCTCCCACTAGGCGCAAAAACCTGTCTCCCAGTTGATGTCAGGGTAGTCAAAGTCCCCCATGACTATTTTGCTGTTTACCCCTCACCAGACACGGCAACTTGGGGTGGGGGAAGCGGGATGGACTGGAGGAGAGCTGTTCATAGGTAGAACATGAAAGAAAGTGAAAGGGACCTTGGAGGTCATCTAGTCCAACCCCCTTGCTCGAGCAGGGGAGGCCCTATACCATTTATGCCATTGAGCAGGATACCCGTATAGGCCGATATCAGGGGTAGGCAACCTTGGC
>NW_015400435.1:0-1026 GCF_001527695.2 Protobothrops mucrosquamatus
ATGGTGTACTTACAGGATTGTAATCCGTCTTGCCCAAAGCCTGTGAAGGGTGTGCCACAAAGTCCTGTTGTCCTGACTAAAAGTCTGTTTTTTTGTTGTCATGCGGGGCTCCCCCCCAACCCAATTTGAAAGAGAATTTTCACTGGGTCCTTTACTTTTGCCTTTCTGCTCGGCTCATGGGCCACCATCTAGCCATCTTTGTGTGAGAAGGGCTTCTCTGCAGCCCAGTGACAAATACTGCGTGGGGTCTATCACAACTTGCTGCATCCAACTCACCGTGGGCAACTCGTCACAGGACAACTTGCTGTGGGGACAAGAGTTACACTAATATTGAAGAAATAGAATATTAAAAAAAGGATGCCAAAGCAGGGGCAAAATAAAATTTGCGAGTTGTCCCACGGTGAACTGGGTGTGATGAGTTGGCCATGGGCAATTGTCCACAGACAAGTTGACTGTGGCAAGTTGGCTGTGGCGAATTGTCCCATTCTGTACTGTGTTTCCATTTGCAAATTAACATCAATTAGGAACTGTCATTATTGCCTAGGAACTGATATGGACTCCTGCCAGCTTAAAAATTGTTGCTGTTGTTGGGTTAAACAAATGCTACCATCTATCACTTCCTGGGTGGAGATTCCTTTGCCCGGTGACTAAAGATTTGGAATATCGCAAAAGAATAGTTTTGTTGTTGGGTGAGAAATCTGGTAATTATTTAGGAATAATTGATAGTCATCTGACTAATACAAGCTACATTGTGAAAGTTCAAGTGTCAATTAAAACAATCCTCTGCCTTCACTATAGGGGATGAAGATATAAATGATTAAGTATCGTTGATGTAGCCCATCAGCCCTGCCTTAAAGTCAGATTGTTGGGGGCAATATGCTGACTCTGTAAACCGCTTAGAGAGAGCTGTAAAGCACTGTGAAGTGGTATAGAAGTCTAAGAGCTATTGCTATTAAAAGCTAATGTTTCTGCTTTTAGAAGAATCTTTTTGAAACTGGTGCCCTTCCCCAGTGCATTGTGTTTTTT
>NW_015400435.1:4716-6206 GCF_001527695.2 Protobothrops mucrosquamatus
CCTGCTCAGGCAGGAAACCCTATACCATTTCGGACAAATGGCTGTCCAGTTTCTTCTTAAAAACTTCCAGTGTTGGCGCATTCACCGCTTCTGGAGGCAGGTTGTTCCACTGGTTAATTGTTCTAACTGTCAGGAAGTTTCTCCTTAGTTCTAGGTTGCTTCTCTCTTTGGTTAGTTTCCACTCGTTGCTTCTTGTCCTTCCTTCAGGCGCTCTGGAGAATAGCTTGATCAGAATACCAGGAATTGTTTGAAGTCCTGAATATCCTTGATAGAAAAACAGAGGAAGGGGGGGGGGCTGATGTCTTATACTGGTTTTGCATCCTTGGTCTCAGCCCATGTACTTAGTCAGCAGACCTTTAGAAACTTGGATTTCAGCTGCTGCTTCTAAATGGAAGGTTAGTCTGTAAGAAGGCCTCCCTCATTTCCCATTTAATCACAGGTGAGAGGGCCAACCTGGCCTGTATTATTGAGACCTGGCTGGGACTGGAAGGAGAGCTGGCCTTTTGGGAGAAGTTTCCAGCAGGGTTTCAGATATGGCATCAGCTGAGACTCCAGAGCAGGGATGGATATGTGGTGATTGTCATCCCGGAATCCTTAAGAGACTTTCGCGGGTACTACTCCAAAGGTTCCTGGATGTGTGATCCTAGGGATCACTTAGGATTGTGCTATTGCACAAGCCTTCCTGTTACATATGGCAGGCAGTTGATGTCCACAGGCAATTCAGATGGAAGATGAAGTTTAGATCCTTTTGTCAAGGGCTTTTCTGTTTTGTCTTTGTATGATTTTCATGTTCGGATCCAAGAGAAAAATGATATTGTGTGAATGTCTAAGAATGGCTGGATAAGGAACTGAACAAGCACAGCCCAAGTTGACTGGGAATGAAGCAAATATTCCTACTGTTTTATGAGAGAGAAACAGAATTAGGAAAATGAAAGATTGTATACGCACCTGCTTACTATGTGTAAAGGACAGCTGGTGTAAAGGTTGCATCAATATCTTGTTCCATTAGGTGAAAAGCACGTTGAGATTGAAGAAAGTGCATTTTAGATCCTAGTTCACTTAATGTTTGTTTTGCAGTATCTAATATTTTGATTTTGCACTGTTTTATTATAGGAATTAGTCCTAAAATATTATTTCAGTTTAAAATAGGAAAAATTCGAGAGAGAGAGGGAGGGTGGGGGGAAGGAGGGAGGGAGGGAGGGAGAAAGCGAAGTAGATCAACCCACCCATAAAAAAACACTCTAACACTGAAACAGACATTTTATATTTACATACAAGAGCTTCAAAGAATGGAGGACTTCCGGTGGGACGGCGCGCCGATGGCGGCTCTTTTCGGAGCCGTCCGCTTGGGAAGGCGTCAGAGCCAGCATGAACAGCGGTCAGCAGCTGTTCAGCGGCTTGGAACCTTGTGCCCCGGGAGAAGGGGTCGAGGTGAGTACTCCTGGATAGGAGTAGAGTCCCAAAAGCTCTCCCTTTTTCTCGGGAGAGCG
>NW_015400436.1:0-6204 GCF_001527695.2 Protobothrops mucrosquamatus
AAAGACTTTCTCCTTGGGGAAGGAATTCATCCATGCTGTGGACATTGGAGTTGTCCAAACAGCCCCCTCCAACGTCCCCTGTGGGTGCCCGGGGACCCTGATCTGAACCAGAAGCCCCCCCCTTATCCAGCCTTCCTTTCCTGCTCACTGACGCCCTCCTGCCCTCCTAATGGGACCTGCTTTCTGTTTTCCAGAACCTTCTCTGGGCTCACCCCCCCTGCCCCCAAAACCTCCTGGGTTGTTTCCCCAGCAACCGGCAAAGGCAGGAAAGTCACAACTTCCTCCAATTGTGCAGAGCTGGTCATTCTGCGCAGCGGGAGGAAGCAGGAAATGGGCAGAGAGGCAGCATCAACGCCAGCCCTGCGAGGCTCGGGACGGGGCAAGGCGCCTTTTTCCAAAAAGGGGGGGCCAAGGGGCCAAGCTTGCAAAAACAGCAAAGGGACCCTGGCCCCAAAAGAGCCGCTTAGTGGCGGGAGATGTCTGCACGAGGGGGAATCTGAGGTGGGGCCATTGAGGAGCGTGTATAGGAAAACGGAGGGAAAGAAGCAAATCTCATCCTAGGATTTCTGGAGGCAGGAAAGCCACAAAACGGCCTAAATCTCTCCGATGACGGCTTCCGATTCAGGGAAGACCGGAAGGTGTCCTGTCTGAGGCGGAGAGCAAAGGGGCAGGCAGTCCTCCACTTACGACCATAACGGAGCCCAAAATTTCCGTTGCTAAGTGAATTTCCGTTTAAGTGAATTTTTGCCCCATTTTACGACCTTCCTCCCCACGTTTGTTAAGTGAATCACTGCAGTTGTTAAGCTAGTCACAGGTTGTTAAGAGAATCTGGCTCCCCCCGTGGACTCTGCCTGTCAGAAGGGGATCACGTGACCCCGGGATGCCGTGACCGTCATAAATGTGAGTCAGTTGCGGAGTATATCTGAATTTTGATCCCGTGACCATAGGGGTGCTGCAATGGTCCTAAGTGTGAAAAATGGTCATAAATCAGGGGTCCCCAACCCCCAGGCCGCGGCTACCACCAGGCTGTGGCCTATTTGGAACCGGGCTGTACAAACGGTGGGCCAGCGTGCACATGCGCAGCTCAGCTGGTGCAAGCAGCAGGCCGGCGTGTGTGCACATGCGTGTGCAACTCAACTTTCGTTAAGTTGAGCTGCAGGTGTATGCGCGTGCACACCAGCCTGCCGCTCACGTAAGTTGAGCTGTGCATGCACGCACATGTGTGCCGGCCCACTGCTCACGTGGCCCGGGTCCCTCTTCTCTCCCCCCCCCAGCCGGGCCACCAAGCCACAAAGGTCAGGGACCGCTGTCCTAAGTCACTCTTTTCAGTGCCGTTGTAACTTGGAACGGTCACTAATGACCGTTTGGGAAAAGGTAATTCAGCAACTGCGCCAAAGATTTTAGGGCACCTCAGGGAGGTGGATGAATCCCCCCCTCTTCCACCAGAGATCCCTCAGCTGGACCTGCTTGCTTTGGGTCAGCAATGGACAATGCTTGGTGGCCAGAAGCTCCGTGGTTGGAAGTGGAGACCAAGAAGGGACAGTGAGGAAGCCAGACGGCCAGGAGGTCCGTGCCCTTCACGGCGCAGAAATGCTCAGAAGCGTGTGAGGCTTGTTCGTCTGCTCCCAGCTATTCTGGGACCCCCCTGGCCACGTTTCTCTCTGACCGAAGCCCCCCACCAAAGACTTGGTTCTCTCACCAGTGTAGGGCGGAAGGCAGTTGCACTGGTAGCGAGCAACGTCATCGATGCACGTTCCCTGGTTCAAGCAAGGATTGGAGGCACATTCGTTGATGTTGATCTGGCAGTTGGGTCCTGGGGGGAAGAAGGAGATCTACAGGGTCCCACCTGCATCTGGGTGGCCACGAAGCCACCGAGGGGTTCTTTCCCAACCTGGAACAGCAACAGGCTAGCCCAGGGGTAGGCAACCTTGGCTCTTTCAGGACTCATGGACTTCAACTCCCAGAATTCCTGAGCCAGCCATGCTGAGGGGAAAGGGAGAGGTTTCCAAGCTGAGCCATGCTGGCTCAGGAATTCTGGGAGTTGAAGTCCACGAGTCATAAAGCGGCCTAGGCCTAGGCCAGAGGTAGGCAACCTCGGCTCTTTTATGACTGGTGGACTTCAACTCCCAGAATTCCTGAGCCAGCCACGCTGAGGGGAAAGGGAGAGGTTTCCAAGCTGAGCCATGCTGGCTCAGGAATTCTGGGAGTTGAAGTCCAGGAGTCATGAGGGGGCCATAGTTCCTCCATGCTGGCTCAGGAATTCTGGGAGTTGAAGTCCACCAGTCCTAAAAGAGCCGAGGTTGCCTACCCCTGGGCTAGACCGATGTTCCTCAACCTCTGCTACTTTAAGGACTTCGACTCCCAGAATTCCCCAGCCAATTTGAGAGTTGAATTCCTTAAAGTTATCAAGGTTGAGAAATATGGAGCTAGACTTTCCGATGGCTTCCCCAAAACACCTGGAGGGGCCAGACTGAGGTCAACTGCTTTGGTGGCCCACCTCCCCAAATAGGGATTGTCTGCCCAAGCCAACCCTCTCTTGGACAGATATTTAACTAAGCCCTTCCAATTTAGTCAAGGGTGATTTATTTATAGCAGCTTGACTTCCCTTTCTTGATGACTTCCTCTTATAAGCTGGTGATCAATGTTTAGGAAAAAAAAACCACGAATTTGCCGTGACTTGGCCAGACTTTTAGAGGGGCGAAGCTGTGGGTGAAGTCTAGGATCTTACCACTGAATCCCTCGTGGCAGGTGCAAAGGTAGCCGCTGGTCATGTCCTTGCAGGTTCCACCGTTCACACACGGGTTGGACTCGCATTCGTTGTTGTTGATGTCACAGTTGGTCCCACTCCAGCCCGGGTCGCAGTCACACTTGTAGCTTTGATTCCGGAGGAGAGAAACAAAACACACGGTGGTTGGATTTGGCTGCTTTTCTTTTAAAAATAATCCTTGCCTTTCGATGCCACTCAAACCTCTTTACAATGCAGTGAACCAACCACCTTTAAAAAAACATCATCTGTAGAAGCAGCAAAAAACAGCAGGCCAACATCGCATTAGCCCCAGCCGCCAAATAATACTTAGTGAATCTAAAATAGTCTCTGGGAGAACAAAAATAGGTCCAACTCATCACGTTATTGGGCGTTATTGGTGCCTTCTAGAGACGGGCACCCCATTTCTCCCTTGTTCTTCAAAATGACTCTGGATTAAGATCCTTAATCCTGAAAAATGACTCTGGATTAGGATCCTGAGATTTAAGGGAGAAGCTTTCTGGCTTTTGATCGCCCCAAAAAACAGCAGCCCCAATGGAAAAATCTAACTTGTCCCATGATAGTCACCTTGGACCTTATCCAATTTCTGCTCAAGAATGAAGCTTTCCATTCTCCCTCCTCCACGGTCCTTTTTTTAATGGCCACCGCAGGCATTTAACAGATTTAACAAAATAACAGAGTTGGAAGGGACCTTGGAGGTCTTCTAGTCCAGCCCCCTGCTCAAGCAGGAGAGGGACATGTTCATCAGGGCTTCAGCTCACAAATAAGAGACCTAATGAAGAAGTCCTGCATACTATCAGCAAACCCTGCCTGGGTCACTTAATCCAGCAAAGGACTCGTGGCAGAGAAAAAGGCCAGGCCTTGAGGCACTCAGGACTACAAAACAGAAGATGAAGTTGCTAATCATGAACGAAGTGGCTTGGGTGAGGCTTCAGATCGCCCTAGATCAGGGTTTCCCAACCTTGGGAACTTTAAGGCACAGGGACCAACTCCCAAAACTGAATTCACTTCAACTGAAGTCCACGTGCCAAGGTTTGGAAATCCTGCCCTGAAGGGGTTTCTGACAGAGGCATCCCAAAAGTTGCTAATGATACGATGGCGGCCTTTGTACTAAGAAGAAGCCGGTTCGCCCTCCACCCAATCCTAGAAGATTTGAAAGCTGCTTCAGTCTGGAACCAAATCTTTTGATCAAAGCTCAGCCTTGCACAGAACGGTGGATTGATGCGGCTTCTACGGGGTGTGCCTTATCAGGGGCTTCACAGGCCTGGAGACAGAATTTGGGACTTTATGCATTATGCCCAGCCAGTCAGAGTCTTGGCCATCCCCACCTCACAGCCTGATCTCCTCAAAAGTCTGCATTCTCTTCCCAGCAAGATTCAGCTTTGAGATTTAAAGAACGATACCACATGGGCGCGTTCCATGCCTTTATGCGTTTGCATTTTTAAAGTGAGTAATTTTGTATTTTATGTGACTACTTGTGCATTGTTATAGTTAAGTACAATATATAAAAACTAGCTGTACCCAGCCACGCGTTGCTGTGGCTCAGTCTGGTAAAAGCATGTGTTGCTTTTACGTCCAACAGATGGCGCTGTTTTTCAAAAAAAGCATGTTTTTACTTGTCACAGGTGTGACATCTATATAACAGTAGGTATATAAAAACACCCGCGTATTCGAATGCAACGTTGTGTCAAAATTTCAAAGCAATCGGTGAAGAACTTTCGGAGATTTAAGATTTTGAACAAACGAACATTTACATTTTTATTTATATAGATAGACATGTATTCATCTCAGTCATATTTTTTCCTCCCGAGGCTTCATCTCACTCTTCCAATTCTATCTGCACAGCAATCCTGTGAGGTAGGCTGAATTAAGAGAGCCTGACGTGGGTGAGCTTCTGTAATTGAGCATCCACCTGAAACTGCTCCTTGACCCAACATCCAAATCAATCCTTGGTTCCCTGAGGGCAGCGTGCGGATCAGAGCCAAACATGGGGCTCCCAGCAGCCCTCTGGCTCCCCACCCTGACTTTTAATTAAGATCCTTAATAAATGAGAATCTAACGCTGCTCCGTAACAACCCTTCCCAACCTTGTTTGATTTCCTGAAAGGCTGCTGGGCCCAGCAGCGTCCTTAGAAAGGGCAAAGAGAGGCGCCACGCAGCTATCCCTCCCAAAACCTCCACCACAAGCGGTCATGTTTCCCAGGGTGCCCCTCCCGCCTGGCGCAGCCTTGCCCGCCGCTCACCCGTTCAGCCCGTCGTGGCATCTCCCGTGGACGCAGGGGTTGCTGCTGCACTCGTTCACTTCCGAGAGGCACAGCGGGTCATGGAAGCCTTCCGGGCACAGGCAGGTGAAGCCGTTGATGGCATCCCGGCAGGTGCCCCCGTTGTGGCAAGGGCTGTTTTCGCACTCGTCCACATTGATGCTGCACATCCTCCCTGCAGAGAGGAGAGGAGCCAGTGGGGACCCTGTCCTGGGGGGAGAGGGGGCGCAAAGCCCACAGGAGGAGGTGCCCCACGCTCGCGTCTCTCCCGCCCTCCCTCACCTGTGTATCCTGGCTCACAGGCACATTCGTAACCGTTGATTTTGTCCACACATTTGCCATAATCACACGGGTTGCTGGCACACTCATCCAGGTTGATTTCACAGTTGGGTCCTTGGAAAAAGAAAAGAGCGGTTAGCGAAACGGTCCAGGACTGGGAACCCCGTGAAGCTAAAGGCATTTGTGATGCTTTCAGTCTATCTCAGTGTCACACACACACACACGAAACCATAACACCCCTTTTCTTCTCAGTGACTGAGAGTTAGGCCACAGTTTTGCCCCAACTGGGGCTCTGAAAAATCCCAGCGTCGTTTTAAGAAAGTTTCTCTGGTTGACATCCAGGGATGGAGAGGTGCGCAAGTTGAGACCTTATAAAGTCAAAAGAAAACTCACTCCCATCTGTCAGGCAAGAGACAAACAAACAGTGAAGCAAGCTTTGGGGGCCTGTAGCAATGGGACTTCCTGGTGACCAGCAAAACCATCATCCACAAGACAAAATTGCAAAATTAAAATATTACGCAATGACCGGCGACTTGGGTAAGGCCCAGAATTTGCCTCGCCGGGCAAAGATTTATTTGGGGTGCTCGCCAGAGTCCTGCCAGCGATAAAGGGAACCATTTCCTTGCAAACCTGGGTTCAATTGTGGAGACCGATGGATGAAAGTTATCAGAAAGGCTGTCAGAAGAGAAACCGGGAAGTCTTTGCTCTGCGGCCGTTCATCTCAATAAATCTTGTTAAAGAGAACTTTGCTTACAAAACAGTGGCTCCTGGTTTAGCCAGGCAGAAAGAGGAGGCTGGCAATTTTAGCCCCAATATACAGGTTGTCCTTGATTTACAACCCTAAGGGAGCCTGCCAATGACGGTCGTCAGTTGTGACAGCTGTAAAGCAGGTCATCATCGG
>NW_015400437.1:0-1745 GCF_001527695.2 Protobothrops mucrosquamatus
CCTGACCTAGGGAGGATTTTATTTGGGGTTTATCTTTTAACAATTTGACAGAGACACAACTTTAAAATTTGATTTAATTCGGTTTTATCGGGGGGGAATGTATTTATGTTTTGTTTTAAATATGTTGTGCGCCGCCCTGAGTCCCGTTGGGAGAAGGGCGGCATATAAATTAAATTTATTATTATTATTATTATTATAGGGCCAGTCTCTCATTCTCAGCCCATCCTACCTCAAAGGATTATTATTGTGAGGAAAATAGGAGGAGGGAGGTGGTGTTGGATGTTTGCTGCCTTGAATTTTTTGTAAAAATAATACAGGTGGGATACCAAATCAGTAAGTAAATAAATGTCTCTGTGGTGATTAAGCCAGAAGTACATAGATTCATGGAGGTAATCACTGTTCCTCATCCCAACTTACCTCACAAGGTGGTGGTTGTGGGGAAAACAGAAGGAGGAAGGCATATTAGTAATGTTTGCCACTGTGAGTTACTTATAAAGAAATAAAGGCGGGATAAAAATTAAATAAATCGAACTGTCAACCATTGATTGAATGCTCCGGCTCTAAACCTAACCCGTTTAATGGGAATAAAGGTATGAGGCAAATTTAGTAAGTGGGCAAAAATCAAATTGTGTACGAAATTCACTGGCAGACAAAAACTTTTTGGTGAGAAAAAAGAAACAACAACCCAGTTTAGGTGTAAAAAGATCCCATCCAAGCCTCTTGATGACTTCACCGCACTAGTTCTTACTCAGTGCACATTAAAAGCCTTGCCAGGGCACGCCCTTGGAGGCACAGAGGCTGGGCCTGTTCCCTTTGGTTCTGAAGCATTCGAATGGAAGAAAAATATGTGGCTCACATCCAACATGTACCTATATTTTTTTTCCCTGTGTCTACACACAACAGCGCCTTCTCTTTGTTGTTTTAGAGAGGGTAAATCACTAGGCATTAAAGACCTTACTTACTCAAAGGGTAGAGCTAGGAGGGTGCAACTGAGGAAAATAAATCATGTTAATATGTCACCAAAGTGTCACAATAAAGTTGAATCTTAGATTAATTTACTTGAGAATGAGCAATGACGAACACGGATGGCCTGATTTCTGAATAATACAAAATACATGATTGGGCTGCAAACAGGCTTGATTCTGATGGAAGGAAATGGAAATTCTAACTTGGGTATTAAGCATCTGCCTTGTTAAAGGGTGTTGGTAAGTTTCAGCTCCTTTCTCTTTGTTTCTGTTCTGTCGCTCTTATATGGCTCAAAGACAGAGAGATGGAAAGAGTTTGTTGTAATCAATTTTTCTTATCCCTGCTATATTTGTGGATCAATTGTCGCTCCTTATCCCTTCAAAATCCCTCTGGGCTAATTTTTTCATATTTTGGTAGCGGCAGTGTATGTTGGTGTGTGCACACGCATTTTTTCTCAATGTTTTGTGCTGATGGATCTTATTAAAGCCAAGAGGGGACTATAAAGTCAAAGAAGAACAGATTATTTCTACCTTGGTTGAATCATAATTTTACTTGTCCTGCTGCATATCTTGCACTTTCTGATTATTACCTAATGAACTGATAAAGCGTTTATTGAACACTTAGATTTTCTTCTTTGTTAAAAGCCCTCACTTTTTAAAGTCCTAGTTATTTCGGGAAATGCTTCCTACAGCCAGATCCCTAACATGTGAAATGTTCAAATGAGACCCTGATTGCCGTTTCACTTCATGGAGAAGCATGATTGACCTCAACTGGGAGCA
>NW_015400437.1:4798-6204 GCF_001527695.2 Protobothrops mucrosquamatus
CTCTCTTTTATGGTCCAAAATATTTTATAATATTTTATAAAGAGGATTAAACAGAGACACATTTTGGACCATAAAAATACTAACTAGAACATTTTAAATATTGTACAATTTCATTTCAATTCATATAAACTTTGCTTTGATTAATTCATTCACTTGTTTCTGTGATTTAGACACTCTCCAACTCAATAAGATTCAGGCAAGCTTACAATGTTAACAACAGTAACAATTAACTAGTAGAACAGCTTGCCTCCAGAAATCGTGGGCGCTCCATCACTGGAGATTTTTAAGAAGAGGCTAGACAGTCACTTGTCTGAGATGGTATAGGTCAGTGGTGGCGAACCTATGGCACGCGTGCCAGAGGTGGCACTCGGAGCCCTCTCTGTGGGCACACATGCCGTTGCCCCAGCCTCGCCTCCCCCGTGACCCCCTCCTCACCAGCAGCCCCCCTGGAGGAGAGTCACCTCCGAGCGTGGCCCACGCAAAGCAGCGCAGCCAAGGACATGGCAGCCATTTAGCATAGACAAGACTGCTTTCACACCCCATCGCGCAGTTGATGCTGCGGGGGGTGGGCAGAGGGCATGGCCGCCATGGCGCTGCTGGGCTGCCTGGGCAATCTGTGGTGGGCCCTGCAGGCAGGCGGGGTGGGATGGGGGATGGGGTGGGGGTGGGGCAGGGGCAGGGCAGGGGGTAGAATGGGGGTGGGGCCAGTTTTTGGGTACTCGGTCTCTAAAAGGTTCGCCATCACTGCTATAGGCAGTAATATCTGAATCTGCTTTTATTTTTCATAAGCTTTTACCTTCTGAAAATGGCCTAAAATTCCCAAACCATCCTAGATTCACTATTATTATGTATATCACCATTATATAAAAATATGAAAAACTGATAGAACAACTGTTAATTTGCTTTTCATTCAAATCAATGTTATTGATTCTTTATTCCCAAAAAACATTCATTAGGAATGTAGATTTTGTTGGAACTAGTGACTAGTCCATACAGGTAGTCCTCAACTTACGACCACAACTGAGCTCAAAATTTCTATTGCTAAACCAGATAGTTGTTAAGTGAGTTTTGCCCCATTTTACCATCTTTTTTGCCACAGTTGTTAAGTGAATCACTGCACTTGTTAAATTAGTAACACGGTTGGTAAGTGAAGCTGGCTTCCCCATTGATTTTGCTTGCCAGAGGGCCACCAAACAAGATCACATGACCCCAGGACACTGAAACCATCATAAATATGAGTCAGTTGCCAAGCATCTGAATTTTGATCATGTGACCATGGGGATGCTACAATGTTATGTGAAAAAATGTCCATAAGTCACTTTTTTCAGTGCCGTTGTAACTTCAAACGGTCACTAAATGAACTGCTGTAAGTCAAGGACTACCAGTATTTTCCAAACAAGTTAGCC
>NW_015400438.1:0-2136 GCF_001527695.2 Protobothrops mucrosquamatus
TCTGCCTGTGCCTGAGTTGGCACTGGTGCCCCTGCTGAATTTCTTTCAGAAAGATTATTCTGAGGCAATCCAGTGGCAGCAGAGAACAGGAAGGCAATTGGGGGAAGGAAAGGCCTGCTGCCATCTATTAAGGGATGGCATAGTTTTTCTATAAGAATCTGGGTGCCAGACAGAGGCTGACTCAGACAAGTGGGGTGAGCGTCAGCCATCTTACTGTTCCCCCAGCCCCCCCCAGCAGCTCTGAAAGTCTGTCAGCTGCAGAGCTGCAAACAAAATGCCTTTTGCAGGGCAATAGCCTCTCCCCCCCAGCAGCCCAGCCCCCTGGTCCCCCCTCTAGGTTAGCACCTCTTCCAGACGGTCATATATTTGTGTGTATGTGGATATATGCACAATGATATTTTTTGTGTGAGCTGAATACAACAAAATTTCATTTTAATGTATGCTTAGTATACATTTAAAATGACAATAAAGTATTCTATTCTATTCTATTCTATTCTATTGTCTCTGAGGGGCAGGGAAGATGCTGGCAGTCTGTTTTACATTCTTTTTCTCTAGTGGTTTTAATTAAAGCTGGAGAGACCACAAGCCTTGAATCTCTTTCCCCCTGCTTTGAGAGTCCTGGTCTGAGTGAAAGGGAGCCCCCCACAGCAGCCCTGGGGATCTTGCCTCTGCTGGTCTTGAAATAATCAACATAAAATTAAAACCCTGTTCCAGCAAGCCACCAAGTCATTAGGAGCCCTTGTGCAATTGTGACTTTGATCCAATCTTTCATGCAATTTCACAGTGTTCAGGAGGAATTGACTATGTATAGGCTGATCTTGTTAGCTCTGGCTTAATTATCTGTTTGTACAGAGACAAACAGGCGAATGGCAGAAAGGCCGTCTCCTCCTTTGATCGGTAGGCTTCTCAAAGCCGGCTGCAACAAGAAGCCACAAGGAGCTTCCTGTGACTCATCAGCACCCAAGGCAACCATCTTGATGGCTCAGATGTTCAGAACGTCCCTGAGCTTCACACATTTTGGCTCTCAGTTAAAATAGGCAACATAAGAAGGAGGCATCTGCTGGAATCAGCTTGGGCCAGTCTCTCTCAGTCCAACCCACCTCACAAGCTTGCTTTTGTGGGGAAACTGGAAGGAGGAAGGAGTATTATTTATGTTTGTCACCTTGGGTTACTTATTGTTGGGAAACTAGAAGGAGGGGTCAAGCAAGGGCCTAGCCATGAGTCCTTGCATAGCCGCAAGAGGCATAAGCTTGACTTCCCCCTTCACCCATAAGCCTAATCTGGTTGTTCCCAGGGAAAAGCAAGAAGCCTGATCAGATTCTTGTAGCATAGGTGGTAAACAATAAAGTTACTTTCGTTATTCATGAGTGGCTATGGTTGCTTGTACCTGACATTTATACAGAAATAATAAAGGCAGGATAAAAATTTAATAAATCAATCATATTCAGAGGAGAGGAAGAAGATAATGAAGGGCCTGAAAGGAGATGTCCATGAGAAATGGTTCGAAGTGCTGGAGAATAGGTTACTGGAGACCCAGTAGATGTCTTCAAAGATCTGAAGAGCTGCCATGTAGAAGATGAGAAGCAGTTGTTGACAGCTGAATTTAACTTACAAGAATAGAGATTTCAGGAGGACACTATGTTCTGTTCTTTGCATTGATAAGGCATTGAAACGAGGCAGGAGTAACAACAGATGCTTCTTTATTTTAACTTTAACAGAACAACACAAAATGGCGCTGATCCCTTTTATACCTTCTGCAGGGAACAGCGTCAGCACAATAAATGCAATGTATTTTCCCGCTCTGCGCATGCTCAATAGGCTGGAGACAGCCTGTCTGGCCCGGGCAGGCCACATGGTCTGCCCGGGTCTCACTGCAGCTTCCTGCACCTGCTCTGTCAATCACAGACCCAGGACATAACACCCCTCCCCTCTTGGTTAAAAAAAATAGATACTTACTATTTTAGTCTACTACACTGTCACCTCTCCATAGCAATACTTAATACTTTACAATATTACAATACTGCTAGTCTCCTGTGTTAATTAATCAATAATACACAATTATTGATCTCTGACACTCACCCCATTATAAGACACATCTTATTATTCAATGAAATCTCAACACAACAACATTATAAT
>NW_015400438.1:4763-6203 GCF_001527695.2 Protobothrops mucrosquamatus
GCAACTGCTCATTGAAATGAGCTAAAACAGCATTTGAGGACAACAATGCTTTGACTTCAGCAAAACTCCTTTCGTGGACTTTTGTCCACTTCCATGGAGCCTGTTTATCCAAGAGCCGGTGTAACGGCTCTGCCACTGCAGCCTTGTGTTGAAGGAAGGAATGGTAAAAGTTTAGAAGTCCAAGGAAGGCTTGAAGCTCGCTCTTTGACTTGGGACTTGGAGCCTGCTGAATCGTTTGAGCTTGGACTCAGCAGGATGGATGCCCTCGGCATCTATAAGAAACCCTAGGAATTCAGTGGAAGTTACTCCAATTTTGCATTTTTCATGTTTGAGCTTCAGCCCCGCTTCGTGGAAACACAGCAAAACGGACCAGAGCCTTTCAGCCAGGTTTTTGATTGATTCCCCTGTGATGAGGACATCATTGAAATATGGGCAAACTCCTGGAATGTTAAGGAGCATTCGCTCCATCACGCTTTGGAAAATGCCAGGAGCTACATTAACTCCGAACTGCAGTCTTCTGACTTTAAAAGCTCCCCGGTGCGTTACGATTGTTTTGGCCTCTGCCTTTGCATCATCAACTGGTAGCTGTTGATAGGCCTGGGCCAAATCTAGTTTGGCAAAAACTCGGCCTCCTTTAAGTGAGGCCAAAATGTGGCTCACTACAGGCACTGGATAAGAGTGCTGCTGTAACTCTTTGTTTAGCGTGCATTTATAGTCAGCACAAATACGTACTTCCCCGTTGGCCTTGAGTGGCATGACTATGGGTGTTTCCCATGGACTGCTATCCACAGATTCCAAAATGCCTTGCTGTAGCAGTTTATCCAGCTCAGCATTAATCTTTTGCTTAAGCGCAAAAGGCACTCGACGAGGCTTAATCCTAATCGGTGCAATGGAGGGGTCTAACCATAAGGCAATTGGAGGCCCATTGTACGACCCTAGTTTTGGGCTGAACACATCAGCAAACTCCTTGCAAATCTCCTGAAGACCTGCCATTTGCAAACTGTGTAGCCCAGTCACCTGAATTCCAAGCGCCTCGAACCAATCGAGTCCAATTAGACTTGTGCGGTCACCCTCAACCACAACAACGTCCAAAAACCCTTCAAAGTTCCTACGCTGCATTCTGAGCATGGCCTCCCCTTTCACACTGACTCGGGAATTCTGAAAGTCCGTTAAAATAACATTCGACGGCCTGAGTTTAACTCTCTGTCCGCTTCTACAGCAGATCTCCTTGAGGGTGTTCTGGGGCGGTGGGGTAGCGGTCATTATAAGGGAGAGCCTATGTCCGAGGGAGACCACTGTGCCTCAGATAGACGGTGCAGAGTCCCTCCTTGTGAAGTGGGGGCAAGGGGTACAAGTGGGCCTGTTGATTATATACCTGGCCCCCTGCTATGTATCAACGGCCCTGCCTGAGCTGGCTGACGTAATAGCCGGGGTGGCGGT
>NW_015400439.1:0-1914 GCF_001527695.2 Protobothrops mucrosquamatus
AACTCCACCTTTGTTTTGATACCAAGATTTCTATGTATACCCAGATAAAGTATCAAAATGTGGTAATGATGGGTTAATTATTAGTAGGAAGATTATGTAGCAAGAGAGATCAGCCTCCCTTTGGGATCTTTACAATGCCTTGGTAAGGCCACACCTGGAATACTGCATCCAGTTTTGGTCACAACGATGTAAAAAAGATTTTGCGACTCTACAAAGAGTACAGAGAAGAGCAACAAAGATGATTAGGGGAATGGAGGCTAAAACATATAAGGAACGGTTGCTGGAATTGGGTATGTCTAGTTTAACGAAGAGAAGGATGAGGGGGGACATGATAGCAGTGTTCTAATATCTCAGGGGCTGCCACAAAGAAGAGGGAGTCAAGCTATTCTCCAAAGCGCCTGAAGGCAGGACAAGAAGCAACGGATGGAAACTAATCAAGGAGAGAAGCAACCTAGAACTAAGGAGAAACTTCCTGACAATTAGAGAGAAGCAACCTAGAACTAAGGAGAAACTTCCTCACAGTTAGAACAATTAACCAGTGGAACAACCTGCCTCCAGAAGTGGTAAATGCTCCAACATTGGAAGTTTTTAAGAAGAGACTGGACAGCCATTTGTCTGAAATGGTATAGGGTTTCCTGCCTGGGCAGGGGGTTGGACTAGATGACCTCCAAGGTCTCTTCCAACTTTATTATTATTATTATTATTATTATTATTATTATTATTATTATTATTATTATTATTATTATTATTATTATTATTATTATTATTATTATTATTAGTGCAAATGAATAAATCATATTCTTTCTTATCTGCTTGTGCTCTTTTCTGGATCTTTGGCAAGGACTTGGGTAATCTTGGCCAGAAGACAAAAATTCCACTTATTCACTCAAAATATTGCACAGCCCAGCTATTTTGTCTTGGTCCTATCTATTTCTCTTGATCTTGTCAATGTCTTGAATTTAGTCTGGACTGTATTTCTGGGCTCCCCCAATGTAAGCTATCTTTCATTACTGAGATAGAAACCAAAGTTCTTTGCCACTGTAGCAGGAAGCGTACTGAACATAACAACAAAAAGTGCTAATTGCAGAAAGAAAACTGTGCTGTGAAAAAGATTGTGGAG
The DNA here is from genome assembly GCF_001527695.2 of Protobothrops mucrosquamatus. NCBI lineage: Eukaryota > Metazoa > Chordata > Lepidosauria > Squamata > Viperidae > Protobothrops > Protobothrops mucrosquamatus. The sequence goes on from NW_015400439.1 coordinate 1,121, forward strand.
AAGATTTGGGAGGACTATATTAGCTTTTCAAATAGAGGGAAAATGGAAAAAACAGAAAGAAGAACCAGAAGGAAAAATGAGATCAAGTTTATTATGGCCTTTATTCAGCAGAACTCAAAAGAAAAGCTTACCCTAAAGATATAAAGCTAATTATTAGTACTTATCTCTCTCTATAATTACACTAAAGCAAGTCCAGTTTTGTTCTATCTGGCAAAATATACATTTGGGATTATCTGATGAGATAGTAATGACCGCAGTCTAAATTATATATATTTATACTCAGTGGAAACATATATTTAAGATGGTGTAATAAGTGGAACATATATTTGGTGTGTTTAGTACAAACAAAATGGCAATTGATGATTTACTATGATTAATTAATTGGCCAAAGGTGAAGCTGAAATTATTGCAGGGCTTTTCCTGACATTATTTGAAGGGGACACTCCCTTGGTAACCAGGACTATAGGCTGAACTATGAAATAATAATTTAAAAAATTTCTAGGAGAAAGCAGTGCTAAATCACTTCTGTCACACTTCCACGAAAATTGCATGAATCCAGACACCAGGAGTTGGGCTTTACTGGAGAGCCTCTTGTTTTTTTTATATATTTTATTTTTTTAATTTTACTTCTGATTTAGTCATGCTAAATAAAAAACCGAATCCTAAATGAACTCATATTGGTGAATCTTTTGCGTCTGTTTCAGGTTACAATAATATTTTTGAGATATAGCACACTTCCAGCTTTTTAAACCAAATCAAATTCAGCAAGATCAAATGTTATATCCAATAGTGGT
>NW_015400439.1:6461-12664 GCF_001527695.2 Protobothrops mucrosquamatus
ACCAAGGAGAAGAAGATGAACAAGAAGAAAAACATAGGATGACTGCATAAGCACTCAGCGCAAACCAATTTCTGAGTTATACCCAGGAAAATTACTAGCACAAAAATACTGAATTTATATTCTTTTGATTTAATCCAGCAAGGCCAAAGAATAAAGAAAGAAAAGCAAATTTTTCTTGGCACTTGTGCTTTCTTAATGGCAAAAAAACCCAAACCTGGAAATAGAATAAAGTTCACAATTATATAGTCTTTTAGGAATTCAAGACAAAAATATATCTGAAAAGAAGAACCAATTTGTGTTACAAATATATGAAAAAGTATGCCACGCATACATTAAATAGTTGAACAACAACATCAGGTCCTCACAGATGTCATAGCATATTTAAGATAGACCTATTTCTTGATATAAAACCAATCCAATTGGATTAAACTGATTCTGTCAATGCAAATCAAATGTCTTAGAAAATGCTCACCTAATTCATTGTTGGATTGTATATAACTTACCTCTCTTGATGTGGGTGTTCAGAAATCCAGGGAGAGCTCCATACCACAGAATGAAGGTAGACATGCTGATTTATATAGTTCAGAAAGTCCTCCTTCTTCCTGTTCTGGTTCCACTAATTGGCCAAAAAAAGAGAGACTTAGATTACCAAAAAGATAACCATATGTAATAAATTATTGCAGCAACATTTCTTACACCTTGTTTAACGTCTTAGATAATTATCCAATACGTTTGTGGTCACAAGAACCCATTGTTCCCCTTATTCTGTTCCTCTATTTTTGAGCCATGAGGAACAATGCCTGAAAACTGCTCTTCACTTGAAGGTTCCTCAGGTGAGGAAGAACCAGCTGAAGAAATATGTTTGCATTGTTCTCTCATATTAGCTTTGCTTGTTCTAGTTCACCTGACAAATATTTTGAGTGCTTCCTGAGAAGGACTTGAAAGCTTTATAATGATGTCTTTATTCATCTCATCTTTTAAAACAATGCTCTCTCGGACAGCAAGAGGCAGGTTTCTAGAAATTCTGTACTTCATTCTTACATTACTGTAAAATGTTCACAACATGTTACATAAATTGCCATTTTATCATTCATCCATTGGCTTTCCGTAGCTCTGGATGTGTCTAGCACCACTTCACCTTTCAAGTTCTTCTTGTGGTAATTATTTTCCACAATCATATATATTCTAAGAATTTCATTTACAAAACTAATATTTACAATAAGTAAACATAAGTATAAGTCAGTAAATATTTAATCAAATCTGATGATTTTGTATCCAGAAGGCTATAAAGAAAAGATTAATAATTGGTAAACTCCATTAAATTGTATGCTGCCTCAAGTAACAGGGTGAACATTTTGAGTGTTGCTTTTATTTCCATTTTCTATTCTTTCAGCAGAACTTCCTTTTGCAAGAGGATCTTACTGTGATTTGATTGCAGACTCCTCTAAGAGATTCAGGGAGCTCATTATTTAGCCAGCCAAAGGCAAAGCCTCCTCTCACCATTCTGCTGTCCTCCTTCATCAGATAGGCCACCCAACTCACTTTTGGAGATCATATCTGGCTTTCTACCAGGTTTCTCCCTTTTATATGACCCTCTAAGAGTTGAAATTGAAGGGCTGGGGTTTTGGGGTTTTGGGGACCATTCTCATGAGAGCAAAATCAATCCTTTATCTTTTAAACTGTAGCGTCTGAAGAGAGACCGGGTTTTCCACCATTCATTCCTATTGAAAGAGCATTATACAGTCCCCCTACCCTACCCTCCCTCCCTGGTAGAAGGTGGAAAAAAATTTGAGGTAGAGCATATCTGGACTCTCAGTGCTGGAGGAATTAGCTTGAGAATTTGATTCTTTGGAAAGAATATTCACAGACCAAAGATTCCAGGCAAAGAAAAAACCCCAGGAGCCTGGTGGTACCTTTTCTAATAACGTTTATTAAACGTTTATTATTAGTGGCAGGCTACTTCATAGAGTGGCTGGACTGATGTAGGATTTAAACTGGGTGGGATGGAGGGGAAGAGAGGAGTAGATAAGTTGGTTGTGTAAATGTTGTTTACATGTGAGACAGATTGCAAGCACACATCAATTAACATTTGTAGCATGTTAAAAAAAATCATGTTGGGAGTTCAGATTGTGTGAACTCTTTTGATGTATATGAGTTCAACAATTTTTCACTCTGTGCTTAAAGCCCTGTTTTCTCAAGCAGTAACTTGGAGGTTTACTATAGAATATCCTGGGAGATTAGAAGGCTCTGATATTATTTTTTTATGTTTGAGTTCTTGTGTTCATTAATTTTTCTGTGCAAATGTTCCCCATTTGTTCTATGTAGAATACAGAACGGCCCTGCTGGCAGCTGATGACAGAGATCCCATTGAAGGAAAAGCTTGTAACGGTACTTGTAATCTTGAATATATATTATTGGGGCTTGTGATAGTGCTGTTGTGGTGTAGATTTGGGGGCAAAGGATGTGTTGCAGAATCTGGTTTCCATCTTGGCAACATGGTCTTGTTCTTTTTTGTTGCTTGTGAGAAACTGCTTGAGGTTGGATGGTTGTCTGCATGTAAGTATGAGCCTGCTACTCAGTGCGTGGTCGATACATATATTCAGATCACTTCTTTACCATTTCTACTTTCAGTATCCTCACAAACCCACGCTGCTCACACGGCTGCACAATAGGTCTTCTGCAGATGGTAACTAACACTGAGAAAGAGAGGAACTTGGTAGGTGGGGAACACGTTGCAGGTTGGGTAATTGAAGAAGAACAGGAGAAACTTCCTCCTTGACTCTTGATTTCCAAATTGGGTGAAACTGCTGCCCCAAAGCAGAGAGAGTTCTGAAATTCATTCATTCATTCATTCATTCATTCATTCATTCATTCATTCATTCATTCATTCTCTGCTGTTATTTAAGATGTCGGAAGCTTTTTATCATTGACAAGGATTTATAGTAAACTTCATAAAGTGTACTAGATGATCTATTAGCACAAACATTTATGTTCAGTTTGTTTTGCATGATTTAATAGCATATTATTTAAGTGGTATATTTCTAATCACAGAAGCCCATCACAAATGAAATTTTCAGTTACAAAAAGTTAATGTCTCACGTATATAGGCTACTACCTGGATATCAACACAAGAGGCAAATTTATAATGCATTCATAAACATAAAAATATTGCTTTCTTATCATCATGATTGCCTTTAGCAGATGTAAAGAAGTGACAAAATCTGTAATTAAGTGTCTACTATTAAGATGCAATAATGTATCACAGAAACCAAAATTACTACAGCACATGGGATAACATTGTGCTTGAATAGTTCTGTTGAAAGCACGCTCTTTGTGAAAGCTCCTTCCTGAAGCATCATTTTAACACTCTGAAAAGGAAGAAAAGGGAAAAAAAAGTCAAGCTTTTTTCAGCTTTTCTCTCTTATTTCTATTTCTATCAACCCCCCAAAAAGTAACAACACATATTCTACTAGAACCATAACTGCAAGTTTTTGTCTCTGAAATATTTATCACACTAATTTCCTTCTTACTCTGGTGCTGGTTTCAGCTCCAGTAAGTTAGAGCCTCTTTTGTCTGCAACATTCAGAATTGGCTTATATCAAATCTGTTCACATCACAACAACTGAACGAGGGTCCCTTCCAATTGGCTTTACGTTACTCAGGGTTTTCCAGTGTTGTGTCAGGCACTTACACGGGAAGTCGTGTGTATATGTTCAAAAGTCAAATATGAATCCTGACATCATAACCAAAGTCCATGATATGCAGCTAGTCCTCAACTTACAGCCATTTGTTTAGTGACTATTTGAAGTTACAACAGCACTGGAAAAAGTGACTTATGATTGGTTTTCACACTGGCAACCATTGCAGCGTCCTCACAGTCACGTGATCAAAGTTTGGGCACTTAGCAATTGGCATGTACTTAGCACATGGTTATCGCATATATTTAGCACATGGTGATCACATGACCCCGAGACAGTTGCACTGTCCCGGGGTCATGTGTTCACTATTTGCTTCCAACAAGCAAAGTCAATGAAGGAAGCCACATTCACTTAAGGATCACATGATTCACTTAATAACAGTGGCAACAAGGTCATAACATGGGGCAAATCCACTTAACAACTGCCTTGGTTAGCAATGGAAATGTTGGGCTCAATTGTGGTTGTAGGTCGAGGACAACCTGTACATACTAGCATATAAAGTTAAGATGCAAGTACAAAAAGTTGGGGTTCAGAACCTCCCATTGCAGTACACCTTGCATCACAATTTGCCCTAGACACACATGCCACTCATATGTAATGGGCTGCAGCATTCAGAAGACCAAAAGCATAATCAAAGTTAGTGGTCTCATTGATATTTACCACTATGATCCTTAGCCCAGTATCGGTTTCTCCCTTCAATCTCACCTCTCATTCCACCTTAGTAAGACATACATCACTGCCTGCAATGCTGGAGCTGTTCTCAAAATGTAGATATAAAACGGAGGGTCTTAAGTGAATCTAGCTACATTCAGAATCATAACCATTGCTTTCTGATGAAAGCAACCAGTGCTTTTTTGTCAGGGGTCTCCAAACTTGGCACCTTTTATGTTTTGTGGACTTCAGTTCCTAAAATTCCCCAACCAGCTGGCTGAGGAATTCTGGGAGTTGAAGTCCACAAATCTTGAAGTTGTCAAGTTTGGAGACCCCTGGTCTATGTTTTAAGAAAATGGCTCATAGATTGCAGAGTTTATAGCAGTTTCTGAATAAAATGAAAATTAAACAAAATGTTTTCTCTCTCTGTTTTTTTTTACTTCTAGAATAATCTGAAACCTGGGTTTTGAGAAGACAAAGTGCCTGGGAAACCCATGCAGACCCTGTTTTTGTTTTGTTATTTTTTGATGTACAATTCCCAGGCTATAATTATTGAAATTGGTGATATTGTGTCCTGTCATTTTGAGATGGGAATCTCTACCCAAACTGTAGCCTAAGCTCTAAAACAGACTTAAGGTAGTATAAAAATAATAAATAATAATAATAATTTCCCCTTCCCTGAAGGTAAGACAAAACACCCCCCCAAAAAATTCCTGCTAGCAGATTATAAACTAAGAAACAGGGGAAAACACTGATATAAAAATTAAATGTGCATACATCATTTTAATTCTAAGCAAATGCAGTTACTGTAAATGAGGAGTTCTACTCACAATGGAAATCTATACTGTACTATATGCCAGAAAGTATCTTAGCATGTGTCTCCTATAAAAGGTTGTTGCATTCATCAAAACTGATACTTGTTCCTTACCTTCTTCCACAATGATATGAAAAAAGCACCATGGGACACCAGGTGGTTTGCTGTCAAAACAGCACTTTCTCTCTGCACATTTATCAGCCGGGATTCCTGGATAGCCACAGTTCTTCCGGAGTTTCACATCTGTAGAACACACCTTTCTATCTGTTTGGAAAATAAATTAACTCAAGATTAGTGGGTCAGGGCTAGCTGTAATTTGGTTCTGAATACACTATTTATAGTAGATTCTAGATACTATAGCTGTACATGCTGTCTATCTTGGTAACAACAATTGGGTGATGTATTGTTGGGTGAAGCCATCAGGAGGTACTGTGTTTTACATAGACAGATAAGTGCTGACCCCCATTTTATTAAAATTCAGATTCCATGCATGCATTTCCCGTGGCTTTCTCTGACTGTAGCGGAGACTGATTTAAAATCTCAGTTTAATGTACCATTCAGAAGAAGTCATTATTAGTTCTGAATGTCCATTAAATCTGAAAGAATACATAATTTACGTTTGTGTAATAGAATAATTTTGCAAATGATGAAAATTATATTTTTCTGTCAATGTGTATTATTTGCATAATGAAGTCATAATTAAAATGACATAGAATGACAGAAATTGCATAAAAATGTAACAAAATATATGCAAATATGACTACCTTATCTAGACTATTCAGATACAACGGACTATCCATTATTTCAGAGAAATATCTGGAATCTGCTGCATTCAAAATCTGCTAAAGGGAGCACTATTAAACTTATATTTTATTATGTTCCGTTACAATAATTCTCAACTCATCTGAGCAGGAGGAATAAGAACTAAAAATACTGTAGCAGTTAGAAGTAATAAGTTTAATAAAATATGTATCAAATCACTGAGAAATGCAAAACAAAACCCTATATTCTTCATAACGTGTGTTGCACACTATGCTGTG
>NW_015400440.1:0-6203 GCF_001527695.2 Protobothrops mucrosquamatus
AAGTTACAAATGGAACACATAAGCAACCAAATCTGATATGGTTGGAACCATTCATGTTAGTTACCATGAAACACTTGTGGATTTATTTATTTTTTTGCGATGTAGCTTCTGCACTAGATTTCAAAAGTCCAGCAACAAAAGTTAGTTTTCTTTACCCATCTAGTAGTCATCTGGATTTTTTTTCATACCATGTGCATTAGTTTCTTTCTTCCAGACCATATACTGTACATTATTTTCTTTACATGATAAACTGTCTTTAGCAAATGGACTTTAAACATCCACTGATGTAAATTAAGTACTTGCAGATTGCAGGATAGACAGCCATTAACTGAAATAGAAATAACTGATAATAGAAATAAGAGCATGCAACCAATCTCTCCTTGCAAGGTCACCAAAAAACTGACTTTTTTAATTTACAGAATTTTTTTTCAGCATGTAGCCTTGGTCTTGATGAAGATCTTTTCTTTTCATCTTAAAGTTCTTATCTGCAAGCAGAGAAAAGGAATTCTAACAGATTGCATGTTAGTCTAAGGGACCGCGCTGAAAAGAACGCTTCTGGTTGTGTTTAACATAAAATGCAAATAAATGGTCACCACCACCTCTCATTTCTTGAAGCCCTTGTCTAGCAATTCCCACCTTTCACCAACAGGAAAAATCCTGTGGGAATTAAGAGACTTGTATTTCTTAAACACTCATCTTGCAATCAACAGAGTCCTGATTTCATAGCCAGGAATATGGCAAGAGTGAAAGCACCGTATGGTAGAGAGTAAAAGGGTCATAAATCTACATTTAATCAAAAAAGGAGGTGGGGAGAGGAACAAGTAATACACTCGATTAACAATATAATTAGAGCAATAAAACAGGGCAATCAAATAGTGAGCAACAGGCCAATAAAGGACCATAAAATTAGACTCATTAGTGATCTTTCCGTGCTTTATTATGAGATTTTTCACTAAAGCAAATGATAAACCACAAGTCTAAGCCCATACAAGGATGATTCAAGGATGGTAAATCCCATACCAAAGCAGTGATCTTTTCCAAGGTTGCTCCAGCTAGGAAGAAGATACCAGCTTTTACCACTCTCTGAAAATTCAATGCTACTGGGTACAATACTACCAAATCCATTGTCAAGATTGCCAGCATTAAGGAAGAGGCTGGGATAATTGGATAGGCTAAAAGTCTCTTTTGTAAAGAGGTAACAAATGAGCCAAAGCAGGCTATTTATTACTTATCAGTATTGTATACAATTTCTCCCAATGTTGGAACAACAGTAGTTTAGCAGATTCCTAACCAACTTAGCTGACAATTTTGTCACCCAAAAGGTAGAGGAGGGAACTAGAGAAAAAGCTATACTAGACCTAATTATTATTAATAGAGAAGAAATGATAGAGGGAGTTGAAATTTCAGGAACCTTGGACAAGAGTGACTACATCATATTGGAATTCAATATAATGCAAACACAAGCAATAGAACCAGTGTCCTAGACTTTAAAAGAGCTGATTTTAACAAACTCAGAGAGACTCTAAACAAAATTTCATGGATAAAAATCCTAAAGGGGAAAGCAACTCAAGAAGTATGGGAAACACTGAAAAATACAATCATAAAAGCCCAGTCAAACACAGTAGCACTGAAAAAGAAAAACAAGAAATCCAAGAAGAAACCAGCACAAAGATCTCTCTGATAAACTGAAAGATTAAAAAGGATAAGTACAAAAAATGGAAAGAGGGACACATAATTAAGGCAGAATATCAGCAGATATCCCAAAACTGCAAAGATGAAGTCAGGAAAGCAAAGGCTCAGAATGAACAAAGACTTGCAACAAAAGTCAAAGATAATAAAAAAAGTTTCTTTCAACATATAAATAACAAAAAAAAAGTCAAGAAAACAGTTGGTCCACTAAAGAGAGAAGATGCCAAGGAAGTAACAGGCAGAAGAGAGAAAGCAGAGCTGCTTAACTCATTCTTTGCATCAGTCTTCAAACAAAAAGGAACTATAGGCCAACCTATAAAAACATAACTGTAAAAAATGAACTATAAATAAAAATTAAAATAAGCAAGAAAATTGTAAGAGAAAACCTGTCTGACCTTGATGAATATAAATCACCAGGGCCTGATGGATTACATCCTAGAGTTCTGAAAGAGCTGGCAGATGTTATCTCAGAACCATTGTATCATATCTTTAAAAAATCTTGGAGCATTGGGGAACTATCTGAGATTGGAAAAGAGCTGATGTGGTTCCCATCTTCAAAAAAAAGGGGGGGGAAACAGACCCAGGAAACTATAGACCAATCAGCCTAACATCAATACCTGGAAAAAATAATCAAAAAACAGATCTGTGAACATCTAGAAACAAATTATAAAGTCTTAGTAAGGCCACATCTGGAATACTGCATCCAGTTTTGGTCACCACTTTTGGGGAAAAGTGCAAAGAGTAGCAACTAAGATGATTAAAGGCCTGGAGACTAAAACATATGAAGAACGGTTGCAGGATTTGGGAATGGCCAGTCTAGAGAAAAGAAGGACTAGGGGGGACATGATAGCAGTATTCCAGTATTTGAGTCTGCCACAAAGAGGAGAGGGTGAACTTATTTTCCAAAGCACCAGAGGGCAAGACAAGAAACAATAGATGGAAACTAATCAAGGAGAGAAGCAACCTGGAATTAAGGAGAAATTTCCTAACAGTTAGAACAATTAACCAGTGGAACAGTTTGCCTTCATAAATCATGGGCGCTCCATCACTGGAGGTTTCTAAGAAGAGACTAGACAGTCACTTGTCTGAAATGATATAGGGACTCCTGCCTGAGCAGGGGGCTGGACTAGAAGATCTCCAAGGTCCCTTCCAGCTCTATTCTGATTCTGATTCTGTACTATCAATGTATTTTACAACTTTTTTTAAAAAAAATGCAACCCCACTTATATAAAAAAAATAACTTGCTTTGGTGGACTACTTAATTACGTACTAGCAAAACACATGTGAATGTGTTTACTAATGTGAACTGAAGGTTTAGAGCAATGTGCACAGTTAAGATGATAACTGAAATGTTGAGCAGCAGGACCAAGTTTTGGATTACAGTTCAAACATGGACATTAAGCATCCTGTGAGCACCTCGCTTTCCACAGCCTCCTTTTCTCAGAAGTTATCATTCTAGAATGATAGCTTCAAAAAAGCAAAGCGTAAACACTACAAGGAACCAGCCACAAAAAAAACAAACCCAACATGCAGTCTGCTTAATTAGCAAACTCCAAACCATAACATCAGGGGAGATGTCAATGGTTGCTTAATATGGTGGGGGAATATATATTTCACTTTCAAAAGAAGAACCTGCCATACATCACAGTGTTTATGATGGCCTGGACCAACTGCTGCTCTGAATGTCATATCTGATTGTAATTCCTCCAGAAAAATCATTTTTAAAGCAGCCTAAATACAGTTATAAGGTCTTCACTGCTTTGTTTTATCAGCAAGCATGGGCTGTTGTTCCAGAAGAGCAGCTCAAAGACAAAAGAGGTTCCAGTGCACATGCAAAAGTCCACCTTGACATTTTTTTCCCTTTTTGGCTTACAAAAGAGAAGGCCAAAGGCATTCGTAATAACAGTCTTCCAATACCTGGAGGGAAAGGTTATTTGGTGTAGGCACCATGCTTGAAACCAGGAGATTATGAGTTCTAATCCTGTCTTAGGCACAAAGACAGTTGGGTGACTTTATGCTAGTCACTGTCTCCCAGCTTAGGAAGAAGACAAGGAAACCACTTTTGAAAACTACAGGCAATCACCAGGAGTCAACACTGAAGCCTCTATCAATGCCCCTGCCCCATGGCTGTATGAAGAATGGGGTGTGACTTTATTCTCCATAGGACCCAAGCATACGAAGGAGTCAATGGAAGCTTTACAGAGGAACATCCAAACTTGACATGGGAATTTCCTGATCATTAAAGCTACAAAGCAGTGGAACAGCTTGCTTTATTGAATCCCTGGAGGTTTTCAAGGCAAGGTTGAAGAGACATTAGTATGGGGTGGTCTTAGGATTCCTGCCCTGGCTGGGAGTTGGACTAGAAGATCTCCAAGGTCCCTTCCAACCCCATGATGCCTTGATAAACAATGGCATAAATAGTCCAGGTAGGGGTGGCAGCCTTGGAGCTTGCAGGCAATGGGCACCTGCAGTTGGGTACTTTGCAGTTGGACCTTCAGACTTTAACGAATCCTGGTTGTGACCTACTTATAGGACTTGCAGACACCAAGCAAGATAGTAAGTGGAGGCAAGTTAAAGTAAGCATATACCGTGTCTCCCTGAAAATAAGACCCGGTCTTATAATTTTTTTTTGCCTCCAAAAGAGACACCAGGTCTTATTTTTGAGGGATGTCTTACCTTAGGACTGCTGCAGCCAGGCCTCTCACGTTCCGACACCTGTTGCGCCGCTGCCAGAGTTCTTCTGCGACCACTTGCAGCCACACGCCACATCGCGCCACTCGCACTGCTGCCACCAGTCACGGCAGGATGCCATGTGGCTCATCATGCTAATTGCACCAGTGTTGCCACCCACAGCAGAAGCCATTTGGCGCATCACACCAATCGTACCCATGCCACCATTCTCAGCAGGAGGCCGCATGGCGCACTGCGCCAATCATGCTGGTGCTGCTACTTGCTGCAGGGAGGCCGCGAGGCTCATCATGCTGATTGTGCCACTGTCGCCGCTTGTGATTGACACAATGAGCCTTGGGGCATCCTGCTGCGAGCAGCGGCACCGGTGCGATCGGTGCAATATGCTGCACAGCCTCCTGCCGCGACCGGCGGCACCAGCCACAGAAGAACTCAGGCAGTGGCACGAGAGGTGTCAGGGCATGGGCGGCCTGGCTGCAGCAGTCCTAAGGTAAGTGGTGTGTAGGGCAGCTCCATCCCTCCACCCTAGCTTGATTTTTACACGTGCGCCTTGCCCCAAAACTAGGGCTTATTTTTGGGGTAGGGTTTATATTGGGCGAATGTGTAAAAATCAAGCTAGGTCTTATTTTTAGGGAAAACACGGTAGTTTCAGCACATACTGACTCAGGTGATTGCTAGATGGCAACAAAAAGGTAGTGAAAATTCAAACTTTTGCTGCCATCTGGAACTCATCCATGTTTTTGCATCAAAGATCTGATAACCCTACTACTAATACAATTTGACAGGGCTACCCCATAAGAGAGAACCAGGAGTTGCAACTACTGATACCTTTTCTGAAAATGCATTGTTTTTTCAAATCGTTAGCACAAAACAGGTCTACTCCTTCATATCTAGGCATCTGTTCTTGAACTGATTCCCAGCATTTGCATGAAAGCCCCATCTGAGAAGGGGCTGTATTTGGGGAAAAAAACCATATGGTCATGCAATGCAGGAAACCCAGAGTTTGAGATTCCTGCTGGTTAACCATTTCAACTTGAAGGCTCCGAAACTACATATATGGGGTCCAGGAGTGAAAAGGTTTAAGGCAGCTTGCTGATAAGTAAGGATAAGAAATATGGAGATGAAAATAGAAAGTAGCTAGGTTTTTCAAAGGCTAAGAACTAGTTCCCAATTCTCTTAAGGAAAATAATGATGCAGTGTCAACCGCAAAACTGTGCAAAATGTACCATTTCATTATCAATACCTTCATTTGCATAAGATTAGTTTATTTAAGAATATTGAGGCAAAGAATTTGAAGCCTCAGGTTAGAGTATCGCAAGGTCATTTTCTGCATCTTTTCACTGCTTCTCTTTCCATCGTGGCAATGTGGAGCAGTCATCTTTTCCTGGGAGTTGAAGCTGGGTTTCAACCTTGTAATGTAAAATTATGTTCTTAATATGTGTGCCAAATTTAATTTTGGAAATTTACATTATAGCATATAGTATTGAGTATGTACACATGCTGAGGATGGGGGTGAGGGAGAAAATGGATTGTATCCCGGGTGTTTTATTTCTCCTGAAGAAATATTGTACATATTTTTTTGTTCTGTACCAAAAAATTTAAAGTGACAAAAGAAAAGAGCTGGCTAATTTCCTGCCAGGTTCAATGACCTACTTCTGCTGAACATTTGCTAATAGCCACTATCAGAAAACAGCAACCAAAGGAAATGGCATGGAACTGAGAAAGACAAACAAACCCATTTTACAGTTCTCTATATTTGCGTTAGGGCCCAAGAAAATTGCCACCAGACATATATAAGCAGAAATACAGAAGACTCCCTGCTAATA
>NW_015400441.1:0-1708 GCF_001527695.2 Protobothrops mucrosquamatus
AACTTTTGCTTCCTTTGGGACCTTGCCTCCAAACGTATCCTTCAGAAGAATCTAACATGCAAACACTGGTGCACCAGAGTTCCTTCTCAACCCCTACCACCCTTAGATATTTCCCCATGAGGGATCTCCAAAAATATTTCATAAAATCTCCCCAGTTAGCCTGGGGAGGGAACGACAGACTGCAGGAAACGAGCTATTTTCCCCCTGATTTTACAGGAAGTTGGTCTAGCAAAAGAGGTGAGCTTTTTTTTTTTTTTTTTTATTCAGAAGCTTCCTTTAGTAGCCATAACTTTATCCAAATTCAAGCTTGGTCAACTCAGAAGCTTTCGACTCTTGTTGAAAAGTCATACAAAGAACTGGGCTGTTTTCCCACAGGGCTGATAAACTAACATCCTATATTCTCTGGGACGTAGTTCTTGCTGGATTTTAACAGGAGAAAGTCATTTCAGAAACCCTAAAGCGCAGTCCTTTTTAAATTATCAGGGCACCACAAAAGCAGCCCTGTGTTAGGAAATCTGTTGCTTGTTTGGATTCATTTTAATAAGCACCTTCACTTACATTTCCATGGCACTCCATCTTCGTAAATCCATCTAACCGCATGATACATATTAGAGCTTTTAATCTCTGCTCCCAGTCAAGCTTTTTGGTTTATTATGGGCTTTGGGGTTGATTTTGGTTGCTAAAATTATTCCTTTTAGTTTAGTGACACAATTAACGTCTATTTTTAAGCCGCTATTTTAAGTGAGTTAGTTTCGGTGAGGAACCGGGGGGGGGGGGGGAAATCTCTGGAAAATAAAAACATTTATTTTCCTTACTTGGATAGAATGAAAGAAGATAAAAGGGATTTTTTGCCCCTCATCCTAAGGCAATGTTGTCAAATGATGTTGGTTTAGATTTTACGGCGCTCAAAATGTCGTTTTCTGAGGCAGATGCTCTTTTAAATGGTTGTGATGCTTTCTTGCAGCATGGATTCAGACATTATCCCTGACTGCCAACTGACCGTCCCCTTCGATCTCTATCACTGCAGCATGGCTCCCATTTCTGTAAGTATCTGAGGGGAAAAAAACAAGTTTGCAAATGAGGCTCCAGCCTTCGTGGGTCACTTCGCAAAGAAGTCAGAGAAAACAGGAGTTCTAGAGACAGGAATAGTCTCCAACATATCTTACACAACATTTGTGAAGCTGATTGGAATCGGTGATCTGCCAGTCCATGAAACAGACCATGGTTTCTCAACTCAATAACTTGAAGAGGGGTCGACTTCAACTCCCAGAATTCCCCAGCCAGCCAAGGGAAATTCTGGGAAATTCTGGAAGTGGAAGTCCCCACGACTCCAAGCTGCCAAGATTGAGAAACACTGGAAGAGACCATTAATTTGATACTATACTTTAGTTGCAAATATCTAACTTTATTTAACCAAGAACGTAAATTATATTCAGTGAGCCTAAGGAAAGCATTAATTTAAGGATGTAAGAAATCACATTCATGTGGAAGGGAGGGAGGGAGGGAGGGAGGGAGGGAGGAAAAGTGAGAGGAAGTAGGAAGGAAGGAAGGAAGGAAAAGTGAGAAGGAGGAAGGGAAGGAAGAAAAAGGAGAGAAGGAAGGAAAAGGAGAGAAGGAAGGAAGGAAGGAAGGAAGGAAGGAAGGAAGGAAGGAAGGAAGGAAGGAAGGAAGGAAGGAAGGAGGGAAGGGAGGAAGGAAGGAAGGGAGG
>NW_015400441.1:3937-6203 GCF_001527695.2 Protobothrops mucrosquamatus
TCTATCTATCTATCTATCTATCTATCTATCTATCTATCTATCTATCTATCTATCCATCCATCCATCCATCCATCCATCCATCCATCCATCCATCCATCCATCTATCTATCTATCTATCTATCTATCTATCTATCTATCTATCTATCTATCTATCTATCTATCTATCTATCTATCTATCTATCTATCTATCTATCTATCTCATATCTCTCTGTGTCTTCTATCTCATCTATCTATCTATCTTTCTATCTTTCTATCTTTCTATCTTTCTATCTATCTATCTATCTATCTATCTATCTATCTATCTATCTATCTATCTATCTATCTATCTATCTATCTATCTATCTATCTATGTCCGGGTCATTAGGTGGGTGGAGGACCTTAGAAATGCCATCTGTTTTGTCTTTGTTTTTATTTGGTCTTGGTTTGCCATCCCTAAGAGCAGAGGGATAACTTCATTTGTGTAAGGAATCGGGCTGTGTAAATACAAGGAATCTTGTCTTCCAGCTGGTTATACTCTTGGTTCTCTCGCTGTTGGTGAAAAGGAAGAAACTCCACCCAGATTTTTGGAAGGGCGCACCTGGACTATTGAGGTACTCACTCATTGGTGCGGGGGCGGGGGGGAACCCTTCGCCTCGGAGGTCTTGCAGCTTCAAAGCGTATATTTTCCAAGCTTTCCTGCAGAGGCGTTCCATTTGTAGAACTGATTTTTTCTTTTTCTATTTCTTTTGTTTTGCTTATTCTCCCTCTGGCGTTTTGGTTGTCGGCTTGCCCAGCCCTATGAATTTCTTGGAAGAAACGCAGAACAAAGGATTGGCCATTGCAGTTTTTGGCATTCTCTTCTCTTCACTGTGTGTCCTATTGTTGGATAATGACCCCCTGCCTTTCATCTCCAACTCTTCCACACAGAATCGAGGTAATCTCAAAGGGTTTCCAATATGAAGATGGGATCTCCTCCAAACAGGCATCCTCAATGCATTGGATCACATCCTCCATCTTTCAAGTTAGCCGTGTTGGCTAAGAATTTTGGGAGCTGGGGTCAAAGATGGGTCAAAGATAGCACCCAGGTTGATAGAAAATGAGGACCATAATCTTTTTTTAAGTGGATGATTACATTTTTGGAAGACGTTCATGGCCTCCAAGGTCCATTGAATTTGTCATTCTGTAGTAGCGAAAGAATATGGAGAACAAAATATGTCCACCTCACCTAGAACATCAGTAACCATCCTGGAGCTTCTGACATGGGCTAAGACTGGCTGCTTCCCAGACATACCATAATTAAGAGTTGTGGTTAAGAGTTGTGTCTAATCCAGCAACTCAACTCCTTCTTCACAAGAACATTAGAAATACCTCAATGGATCAAAGCAAATTTATATCTTCCTTTCTCCTAGAGAGAAAGCAACACAAGTGGGCATAGAAAAACAGCTAACCTGATTTTGACCCACGCCAATTGGCGTTTGATGGCAGCATGACCTTAATAAAAGATACTACCTTCCTTCACTATGGTTTTAGGTGAAAGAGCACTCCAAATTGACCCAGCTCTGGTTTTTAAAAGCCATTTTAGCTAAGAGCAGGAAGAACAGACAAAGGGTTCAGGAGAAAGCCTGCCATTTTTGCCTTGTTAGGTAATTTCTTTGTTTTGCCCAAGGCAAGGTTTCCCAACCTTGGCAACTTTAAGAGGTATGGATTTCAACTCCCAGAATTCCCTTGGATGGCTGGGGAATTCTGGGAGTTGAAGTCTATGCATCCTAAAGTTGCTAAGGTTAGGAAATCCTGACCTAAGGAGAGGATCAGTCCAAGGTCTGTTGGCCAACACTCAATATTGTACAGGTAAATGTCCCACCAATTGTCTCCTATGGAAAATCTGATAAAGTCCCCTTAGCAGAGGTCATGGCAATCCTAGCCACCTTTCCATTTGCATTGTCCACATGACTTTCTGCAGAAATACTTGGGTTCTTAACGTTGGGTCTTCTCTTCTCCTTGATTTCTTTCTCTAGAGTACTGGAAGATGCTGGCTTTATTGTATTACCCTGCCTTCTACTACCCCTTACTTGCATGTGCTACTGTCCGACACAGAGTTGGATACCTGCTTGGCTGCCTGCTGTCCTGGTGTCACTGTGTGCTCTACATCTGGCAGAAGGTGGAATGTCCTCAGTCACCCAAGGTAAAGACAGAGAAGGATGCTGATGGGGAGAAACTGGGTAGGAGCCAACTAGAGAAACAGCTCTCTCGTGGGAAGCCTGGAGACTTTCTGCCCATAGGATATATC
>NW_015400442.1:0-6201 GCF_001527695.2 Protobothrops mucrosquamatus
CCAGTAAATCAGGATAAACTTCCAAACAAACTTAGAAACACAAGATAATAATGCGGTTTTGCAGCAAAGACAAAATTTGATAACCTTCACTCAAAAACACACACACAAAAAACCCCTAAGAAACCAAAACCACATAGGTAAGCAGAATTGTAAACCTCTGAAGCTATTCTTCCTGTCCTTTCAAAACAGAAAAGCAATTGTGTCTCTCAAGGATGTAAACTTATATGTGAATATCTAGGAGTAAATTCCACTTCAGGTAGTCCTTGACTTACAACTACACCTGAGCCCAAAATTTCCGTTGCTAAGCAAGGCGGTTGTTAAATGAGTTTTGCTGCATTTTATAACATTTTTGCCACAGTTGTTAAGTGAATCCGTACAGTTGTTAAGTGAATGATGCGGTCATTAAGCGAATCTGACTTCCCCCATTGACTTTGCTTGTTAGAAACTGGCTGGGAAGGTTACAAATGGTGATCACATGACCCTAGGACACTGCAAACATGATAGATACATGTCAGTTTCCAAGAGTCCAAACTCTGATCATGTGATCATGAGGACGCCGCAACTTATCATAAGTGTGAAAATTGTCACTTTTTTTCAGTGCCGTTGTAATTTTGAATGGTCACTAAACAAAACAAATGGTTGTAAGTCGAAGACTATCTGTAAATTCCAATGTACTTGGCTTTAAAGTCGCATAAATAGAGTTGTATTGTTAGAGTCCTAGTTTCCTGGTGAGTGGACAGCCAAAAAAATTAAACACATAAATAACTACAGTAATAAATAATTCAGGGAGTGTGTCCTGAAACTTCATGGTACGTTCCAAATTGTAACTTCTAAGAATTGCCTGGGCAGTTTAAATAGAAAGTCAATGTACTCTTGTAACTCCATTCTAGTTTAGCCCATAGTTGAATATGCAAGCCTGGCACTTTTTGCACATTTTAACTCTAACTTGCGAAAATTGGACCTTTGTTGCCATTGCTTTTATTGTCCTAGCTGTACTGATCTAAGCCTGTAATAAAGATTTTAGATGTTGCAATTCTGTTCCTCATAAAAACTAAGAAATGAATTGCTCTAACTCAATTTTCTGAGAACAGTTGGGAAACCTAGAGATAAAAGTTACAGAGACTTTATTTCTAGAAACCACTGAGCAGCACAAAACCAGCACGATCAACCTTTCAAACTGACTATGAGTTACAAACACCACATCACAACCCTATAACACTAAGTATTACAAAATATATGGCATTTGTAGATATTCATGATTGAATAGTTGTGGACAGATGGCTATGATTTAATTTTCTGCTCCATTTTCTATTCCCAAATTATATTAATTAAATGGCTTCTCCCCTTTTGGTTTCAAAAAGTATTATGAATGCTGAGCAGCAAATTAAAGCAAGTGCAGGAAAGCTACATGGTGTTTAGAAACACAGAGGAAAGTATGAACTGGTGAGGAAGACCCAGCAGACTTCCACAAGCGGGTGCTTCAGGAGATACTCAGCTGATGGAAATTCTGAGACTGTTCAACTACAACACATCTGGAGACACCAATTTTGGGAAGACTGGCCCCAGGATATTCTTACTAACTTTTCCTCATGGTAGTCCCCAAGAGTAATACCTGTAGAAGAGCATGTGGAGCGATTTCCACTACCACTGCGTTATCTGGAACGTGCTTCAGACCATCCTGGAACAAGACTGGGTTGACAAGATTATTCACATGATACTCAGCAGAGGAATTCTGAGCCAGCTCACTTTGCCACTGGCTTTCGGGGATAGAGGTACTGATCCAGCGGGATGAGCGAGGCTTCGGATTTAGGATAACCTAAAAGGACCAAATAAAAGGACAGGCAAACGTTGGATGTCACTTCTGTTGAGCAGAGCCCCTCCTCCCCAGTGCTGGGTCCTCCCAGAGCATTACCTTCTGCAGGGCACTCAGCAACACTGGTGCAATTGAAGCCATATAGTAGGAATGGAAAGCAACTCCAGCACTCAGCACTTCTTTCGCAAACACACCTTCTGATTTCAATTTAGACACAAATTTGGTTACAGCCTCCTAAAAAAATTAGCAAAAATTAATAACCATTTGGAGTTATTCCAATAGTTTATAGAGTTACTTGCATCATGCACTTGGGCCCTGCTGCCTGAAGGGCATCCATTACTTCCAATGTAATGGAAGTAAGCTCCAATGTAGATAGTCTACATTTAATATTAAACAAACTATTAAGTATTCCAGGAGCTAACACTGTTGTTTCTTACACGTTCTCCTGAACTGTCCAAACAAAATGAAATAATATTATTTCTCCCTATATGCTAGTCTATGTTATTTACTCTCCTCTATCTTGCTGTTCTATCCAGAAGGCAATCAAGGCAGTCCATAATCCTCATCTTGAATGTGACCCTTGGTTAGCATTCACACAGCCTGCTGGCAACTCTTAAAGCTAAGAGTTTTCATAAATACAAGTGAGTTTAATTAGCTGAACAGCATTGAGCTTTTATATCCAGTTGACCCAGCTGAGACGGTATTGAGGACATGCAGCTAATACCCTAAATGCCAACATTTGAAATATAGTTCACACTGCCATTTTACCTGAGGGCCTGAGATGGTGACAGTGTCTTCGGCATTGTGACAGGCAGGTACCACTCCTGGAGGGCACTTTTCCCTGCATTCCTCCCATGTCAGACCTGAAAAGGAGAGGTTACTTCAGATAAGTCGAATTCAATGAGGTTAAATGAGCATTTTAAGTGTTCATACAGTTTAGGGACTAGAACAGGGTCCTCACATTTTTGAATAAATATAAGCCACAAAGTTTTCCCTTGATATCAAATATGTTGGGCTACCATTCTCAAAGCTCCCAATTAGAACAGCATCTGATCATACTATACCCAAATAGTGCAATCTAAAACACATGCCATCATTCATATGCTGTATTCCAGTGATGAACCTTTTAGAGACCGAGTGCCCCAAAACTGCCCACCCCACCCCCGTCCCCGCTCTGCCCTGCCCGCTGGACCACCCACCATCTCCACGGCCCGCCACAGATCACCCAAGCAGCCCAGCAGCACCATGGTGGCCATGCCCTCCGCCCGTGCCCCGCAGCATCAACTGCGTGCGATGGGGCGCAAGGGCGGAGTCTTGTTCCCACTGCCTGGCTACCATGTCCTTGGCTGCGCTGCTTCGTATGGGCTGCGCCCAGGGGCGACTCTCCTCCGGGTGGGCTGCTGGTGAGGAGGGGGGCGTGGGAGGAGGCGGGGCTGGAGCGACGGTGTGTGTGCCCACAGAGAGTGCTCTGAGTGCACCTCTGGCACCAGTACCATAGGTTCACCATTGCTGCTCTATTCTTATCATCCAACTTCCATACTGGAACATTGTCAACTAATTCGCAAAGCTCTCTCCTATTACAAGTTCTAGTCCAAAACTGGGCCTTTTATATTTCATTTTATATTGTATTAAATCATATGTTATATTGTGTTAACTGAACATTTATAAACATTTTATATCATGTTAATTCAGCAAGGTTTGCGTTGTTGAACTGGAGGATGCAAATAACTAAAACAAGCCATACATACACAACTGTGGACTGTCCTTAGGTGCAGACATTTTCTGGCAAGCTCGGATTCCACTAAACTTAAGAAAATTAATTGAGGCTGCCAACTGTTGCTTCAATTAACCAGCAAAAGCAGCAATCTCAATTCATTCCAGTGGCTGATACAGTATTTTTTTTTTAAATTAAAATGCTAAAATATCAAACCAGACACATGACATTCAAGAAGGAATGTTCACTCATTTATTAATTGACTTCTATGGCTGCCCACTAATACACCATTCTGAACCACTTGCAAGGTTTATAAACAAAAGAAAACAATACCAGAAACAGCCATGCCAGGAGGAAACACTCCCCCCCCCCAACATCAATTAATTGAAATAGCACTTGGGTGAGAGGACAAGGAATCCTGTTTTGATAATCCAAAGAAAGATTGAAAGAAGGACTATACTCCATAAAGCACACACACTTTACTGACAAGTTGCTTCTGGAAAACAAGTTTTGCAGATGTATCCATAGTTTCACAAAGTTGCCAAACCTGGTTGACTAGAGACAACAGCTCAACCAAAAAAAGATGCGTGGGCATGTTGGGAATCAATGACTATTTCTAGCATATATTTTTGATGGCTCTTCTTTCTTGTGATATTCCATCAACAAAAATAAAATATAATTTTCAAGTCCAATTTCTTACTCAAGCACAGGGTACAGTATTCGCCTCTGTTAAGAATCTCACAGGCCCAATATCTTTAATGGGTTTTGTAATACCTAAATCCAACTCGTGCTCTTGCTTAATACACAAAGAACTAGATCTTCTTAAGGCCATAGACGTTTATTTCTGAGCCTTTGAGGTTTAACCCTTGCCAAAGCTCGTTTCCATATAATTAGAGAGCCAATTTTCCATCCTACACCCCAGCGAAATTATGGGATGATGCATAAAATCTCTTTTGTACATCCTTTTAAATTAAACTCATTGACAATAGCAGTATTTATAGCAACAGTTGTTGCCAGCAAAGAAGGTTTACAACTTCAAATACCAATAGCCTGATGAAGTAGGTTAATCTTTTCTTTTGGTGACTGAACAGCAATAAGCACAGCTTGCCTACGGTAAATTGATTGACATTTTAAAAATCCAGATTTATCAATGACTAAGAAGCAGTTTTAAAGATCAGTACAACATAAGGAAAATGCCTCATTGGCCTTTTAGGTCTACTGATAATTTTCAATAGTTTCTGTAAAAGCTTCTTCGGTATGTTGTAACTTTCCCCAAACTCCCGTCATAACTATGCTGCATAAATAACCAAGGTTATAATCCAACATGTCTAGAAAGGTGGCAGGATGAAAAGTTGGGCTCTATGATCGCTCTCAAAACAGACAAAGTAGAAACAGAAAAGAATCACCAGTTTTATGTGGTATCAGAATACACTGGAATACTCGGCTATTTGAACATAGTGGTATAAAGAAAGCAAACCATTACGATAACTGTAGTTGTTCATTCTTTGCATAAAAGATAAAAGGCAATACGGTTTCAGTAGCTATAGTCCATTGTGTGAACCAGGTTGTCCTCCCTAAGCCATAAAATAGTTGGTTTGGAGACAGTGCATTATATGGATGTGATAGTGTTAATTCAGGTTTAAGAATTAGCGTGCTGTGTGGATTCCCTCCTCAAGTTATAACTCAGATTTTTTTTCTCAATATTCATGAAAAACGTTTACTTACCAACAGCGGCCATGCCTCCTGGTGGCAATTTTGCTTCTTTGACGCATCTTCCTCTCCAGTAAGCTGAGAGAATTACTTCTTCATGTGTTAGGGAGTTATCTGCATAGCCACAGGCCAGTTCTCCGACTGAGTGACCAATAATCCCATCAGGCTGCAAACCTGCAGCCCTTAAAACATCAATTTGTGCAATCTGTGGAGAGAATATTGTTGCTGGATTTACATATGGGAAGCAGCACCGGCAAGCCTATTCAGGTGAGCATCATCATCTATTATTCACAGTGCACAGTTCCTAAGAGTGCCTAATCATACGCGTACCACCTGCCAGGTGCCGAAATACCACTAGTGGT
The DNA here is from genome assembly GCF_001527695.2 of Protobothrops mucrosquamatus. NCBI lineage: Eukaryota > Metazoa > Chordata > Lepidosauria > Squamata > Viperidae > Protobothrops > Protobothrops mucrosquamatus. The sequence continues at coordinate 5,600 of NW_015400442.1, forward strand.
ATGCGTACCACGGGTTGAAAAGCCCTATTCTTGCATATGTTAAGGCAGAAGTCTATTTTCAAGTATACTTGCAATTAAGCCTTAATGTGACATTATTAGTGTTTATTATATAATATCTTGTTTTCTATTTTTCCTTCATGATGCTCAAGACAGAAATTATGTTCTCCTTGTTCTCATCTTAAAGTTGACAGATAAGTACCTGACTCAGCATGAGTCACAATGAGTCACCCAGTCAACTCTATGATAAATAAGGTTTGAACATTAATCTCTATGGGTTGAAATGACATTAACTTGGGGCTAGGTACCCTTCAAATGTTTTTAATTACAATTCCCATAATACTTTGCTATAATAATCTATTTGGGATTGAAATTCAAAACACTGCAGAAGTATCACGTCACCCAACCCATCTTTCAAGCATCCCACCAGCCTAGTTCCTACAACTGCGAACTATTGCACCAGACTACGACTAAAATAAATCTCCACTCTGTAACAAAGCTTGTGTGCATCAAAGCTGCTTGCCAAAGCAGACCCATCCTTCCTACCTGAATAGCTGCAAGCCCAACAAATGCATTTACTGTTTCATTAAAGGTATTTTCATCTG
>NW_015400443.1:0-1723 GCF_001527695.2 Protobothrops mucrosquamatus
TAAGATTGTAACCTCAGAGGAGGGGCCAAGGCGTCGGGATAGAATGTATATAATGTGTGTCTTTGTTGTGACTAGGTGTGGCTCAAATATTTATTTGGAGTCCACCACGCTTTGCAAACCGTTGTATCCAATAAATCTCTGTCTAATTTCAACTTGCTGTTTGGTGTTATTCAGTGGGCTAGAATTTCTACCAACAGTTCTGGTGCCCAACGTGGGGCTCGAGACCGGGATCGTTTGTCTGCACCAGATCCAGAAGGTGACTTGGAAGGCATGCCCTGTCGATTTTGACAGTCTATGTCATCTTGTTGGTAAAGGAGCAGTGACGCTTTCCTCGGCGAACCCATAGAGTTGATGTTGGACAGAGATAAGAATTGAACCGGTGTGTGTGTTGCTGGCTTCCGGGAACTGGGCAACTCCGTGCACGGACCTACACTGCCTAGGCAGTCGGTGGGAAGGCTGGGTAGGCTTGTGTGAATTTGAGACAGTGTGTGTGTGACGTCCCAAGTATCCGCTTAGCGGATAGCAAGACGGAGCGAGAGTGGACCGCTGATAACTCTAGATTCACGCGAGTGCATATCTAGAGGGATCGGGGGAAGCGAATTGAGGAGTATACGTGAAGTCTCAATTAGAATACACAGGGTGGTAAACCAGTATGGGCAACACAGGGAGTACTCCAGGAAAGAAGTGTTTGAGAAAAATAAGGAGGAACCCCAAATTAAATATAGATAAGGAAAGTCCACTAGGGATTTTGTTGAGTAATTGGGGAAAACCTCCGTATAATAAAATAATTAGTAAAATAAACATAACCAAGGAAGATATGGTTAATTTGTGTTGTTTTGTCTGGTGGGAAGATGAAAAAGTAGAGTGGCCTAGATTAGGAACAAATGACTATTTTGCTTGTCAGAATTTATATGAGTATGTGTCAAGGAAAACATGTAGATCATTAGTCAATGAGTTAGACTATGGTTTAATTTGGAACCCAGGTAAATGGGTCACCTTGACTATGAGGGGCCGTAGCCCTCATAAAGTAACTTCAATATATTTACAAAAAGAAGAGAAGAATGAAATAGAAGAAGAAGATGATGAAAAATTCATGAAATATTTACCCCCACCTTATAATCCTAATCTACCACAACCAACCAATGTACAAATACCTATTCCACCACCCCTACCAGCTCCTGTAACACAAGCCCAGGGGGCTGTGAGAGGTGGACCCTATAAGGTATTAGTAAAAGAATTGGAACAATTGAAGAAAGATATAAAGAATTTTCCCTTTAAGGATAAACCACTACAGGCTTTTCCCTTAAGAGAAGTACCCAATGGAGTAGATGGCCAAGGACAGGCCCGTATCAGTTTTGTACATGAGCCTTTAAAGGCATCTGAATTACGTGCCTTTAAGAAAGAAATGAAAAGCATGATAGAAGATCCAATAGGCATAGCAGAGCAACTGGATCTGTTGTTAGGAGCAAACATATACACATGGGATGAATTAGGAGTGATACAGAGCATGTTATTTACAGCAGGAGAAAGACAGTTAATTCAAAGAGCAGCTCATTTGGTCTGGACTAGGGAACATAATCCCCAAGCACAGGGGGCAATTTTGGCAGATGTAAAGTTTCCTGTAGTAAGACCAAATTGGGATAATAATAATGCTGCAGATAGACAAAACATGGAAGATATGAGAGTATTATTGATAAGAGGAATAAGAGAAGCTGTTCCAAAA
>NW_015400443.1:4563-6200 GCF_001527695.2 Protobothrops mucrosquamatus
GTGAAGAATATTTTGGACCATGCGATATAGTACTCATTGAAAAGAAATTGAAACTTTTTGAAGAATATACTGAGATATTGACCAGAGTGGTAAGATATACTCTAAAAGATACTCCTTCAATTCAACTAGTACTGGATGTTAAGAACAACGAGAAGCCTTCATAAAATATCACAGTTTAGATAAAGAAAAGGAAGCCTTCATAACATATCACAGTTTAGAAGAAGATTAATATAAAATGTGAATCCCTAGTGCTGTATATTTGTCCCTGGCTGTATACCTCTCCCTCTCTAGGGAGTGATATAGAAGAGCAACAGAAGCAGAAGGATGTGAAGCCTGCATTACCAATGCCACCAAAGGGATGTATATTTCAATCTACATGTCAATTAAATAAAACACAATATTCCGTTTGTAAGGGAAGAGACAAAAAGACACAGTGCTATGATCCATTGATACCAACATATTTGAATTTCGGTATATATGTGGGTTTAGCTAAAGTGGGAGTGAGACAGAGGCCTGAAGGTGAAGGAAGATTAATATACGTCAATTCTACGAAAATATTAGAAAAAGGGACAGAAAAAAGCTTTGATACAATTTGATGCATGCACAGTATTAAGTCTATCTCACCTAGCCACAAAGTGTGGAGACTCTAGTTGGATCACAGCATATAAACAAAATCATAAATATATGTCCCACCAATTTGAACTTTGCAAATGGAAACTCCAATCAATGGTTACCTTGTGGGGAATCTATTAAATGTTCAGGGTGGAGGTGTGTGTGATTACACTGGAGGAGGTTATCCAGGATGTAATGGTATTACCAAATTTAAAAGAATATATGGAACTAATACAATGGAGTTGGAAATCACTAAGAACCATTCTGATATAATAAGTTATGGATTTGGGATAGACGGAACAGGATCCGATCCATTAACTTATATCACTATAAAGAAAGAAAAGATATATTAACTAAGGAAGGAGGGGTATGTGGGAAGTTTAATTTAACAAATTGTTGCTTACAAATAGATGAAACAGGTGCAGTGGTGAAGCAATTAACCACTGAAATGAGACAACTTGTACATGTTCCAGTCCAGACTTGGAATGGTCTTTTAGATGAAGGGGGATTTTTGGGAGGAATCTTTCGCAATTGGAAACAAGCATTATTCATGGTAAGCGTAATACTATTAGGACTAATGTGTTTGCCCTGTTTAATTCCCATGATTAAAAATTTAGTCCATACAACTGTAACAAGTATAATGGATGGCATCAAACGGGAGGAAAAGATACAGGCACTGTTAGCCTTTAAGGAAATTAAAGACAAAGTAGACATAATAGAGAATAAACACAAAGAAGAGATTGAAATGAATTTAAGAAGATTCTAAAATTTTATTAAGTATGAAAAAGAAAAAGGGAGGATCTGTTAGGAATAAAATTTTAGAATAAAAAAGTAAAGTTAAGTGACACGTACTCTGTAAAATTTCTACACGCAGACAGTAAGATTTCTACACAAAATTTCTACACGTAGACTGCAAGATTTCTACACAATTTCTACATGTACACGTACCTTGTAAGAGTTCTGCACGTAGGCTATAGGATTTCCACACTGAGCTATAGGATTTCATGATAAAGTACATATAAGGG
>NW_015400444.1:0-2098 GCF_001527695.2 Protobothrops mucrosquamatus
TGTGGATCAAAGGCCAGAACACTCCAAGTTTGCACTTTATGCTCAAAGCAGAAACTTTGAATGGCACAGTCATTCATGCATTTGTTTCTTGTATCATGTGAATTTACTCTAAATTGAGAACTAGTAGTGAAAAATACAGTTTACCACTTCAATGAGCTGAGAGCAAATAATCAATGTGTAATGAAAATACCTCACTTCTGCCAAAAAATCATTGCTGTAAATTGGCCATTGATTAAATAGAGGTGGTTGTACTCTGGAATACTGAGTCTCCTTATCATGATAATAATAGAAAGAAAAATAGGTGTCTGTAGTCCAATGCACCATTGTAAAATTTCTCCAGTATTAAAAAAAAAAAAGATCGAAATACCATAGCTTGAAGCTTTGTAGTTCCTGATTTTATTCTATAACATATTGCCCTCCAGAAAATTAAGATATAATGTACTCCTACTCTCCTTCTCTGCACCTCCTTAATTTTTAATCTTATGACTGTAAATCTTTTACCCAGGAGGAATATTAACTAACAAGACTTGAGCCAGCATACATTTATCACTAAAACCATCCAACTCTTATCACACAATCCAGATGTTTGATTCTTCTTATACCAATATATGTATGTGTGTGTATATATATATGTCTATATTTATATCTATATATCTATATATCTATATCTATATATCTATATATTTATATATCTATATATCTATCTATATGGCCACCTACACATAATGTTGAACAGACCATCATTCATTTACTTTCTCATACCTATGATCCCTTGCCATGAAAAATCAAATAATCTCTACTGGGTTAAACTCAGAACTTAATATGTTTCAAAGCAGCGAAAAGCTATTTCTTTTTTTTTAAAAAAATGACAGAAGCACCCTCTGACACATTCACCAAGGAGATATGTGCAGAAAATTGGCATTCTTCCTGAGCATTAAGTAGTCAGGCTGGAGGTTTTCGTATTCTGCTGTGCAGTTATGCGCAGCCATGCTGTGTTGACCAGAAAGATGCTATTTCTGCATAACCACTTAATATATGAAAGGAATCCTAGGTTTATTGTACTTAATTAATTTATTAAAAAATGTAGGATTATTTTCTTGTCTTCTGAATGATAATTATTTTCAGTTGGGAATTTTATCCAGTAGAGTTTACATTCATTTATATTTTCCTCCTGTTTCTCATTTGATCTTCCTATCTGTCATTTCTCATTAGGTAAAAGGATAGCTGTTTGCTTTTTGGTACTTTTGATAGTTGAAGTTTCTGAAGTTTCTGAAAACCAATGATACATCAAAATCTCCTGAATCTCTTTCTTCTCTTGTAAATTGAGCTCTTCAATCTCTGTATCTTTTTGTCAGAAAGTTTTAGAACAGATTTCTTTGTTGATATTTTTAAAGTTTATTTTAGTCCAGCAAGTTGACCAAATACTGTGCATTTGTGCTTGAGATAGAGTCTATCAATCTCCTTTGCTATTCACATTTTGTGATCTGAAAATGTATTATCATGGTATCATTATCATTATAATGAAGATGGTAGCTGATTAATATGTGGATTTGATTTATGCATAGTGAAAGAGAAGAAGAATATAGTTTTACTTTTCTCTAATTCATTAATCCTTGCCTTGTTTGCAAGTATGGACCTGGAATCAAAAAGTACAAATTTCTGGAACAAATAAGTTTTAAATTCAGTAGCCTGGTACTTTAACAAATGCAGCATCTGCTGACGAAGAAACTCCACTTGCTAGGTTTTATGGGGGATGCTCTGGGAGATTATGGTCTCAAGGATGCCCAGTTTAGGGTAGTCCAACGGCTTGTGGACATAGATTTGCAATATTTAAGAGCCAGAGCCAACAAAATCTGCTCCCCTTTGATCTTCAGCCATTCTAATAATTATGGATTGAGGATGGCTTCATATTTCTATACTCTAACCATCCCCAAGTATAGAAGAGTCTTTTCCCTGGCCCGTTTCAATGTCTTGCCCTCAGCACTACTCGATGGGCGATTTAAGAGGCTCCTGTTTCGTGAGCGACTATGCCCCTGTGATAGGGCCGAAGTTGAAACTGTGGAGCATGTCTTATCATACTGCCCTATGTATAACACAG
>NW_015400444.1:2799-6199 GCF_001527695.2 Protobothrops mucrosquamatus
ATAGAAGAGTCTTTTCCCTGGCCCGTTTCAATGTCTTGCCCTCAGCACTACTCGATGGGCGATTTAAGAGGCTCCTGTTTCGTGAGCGACTATGCCCCTGTGATAGGGCCGAAGTTGAAACTGTGGAGCATGTCTTATCATACTGCCCTATGTATAACACAGGCAGAATTAAATTATTGTCTCTCCTTGGAATTGATCCTTCTGGTTCTAATGTTAGTAATTTGGTTTTATATTGTCTAGGGGATGGCTCCTCCTATATTACTTCTCAGGTTTCTAAATTTCTTTTAAGAGCTGTAACTATTAGAAGAGAATGTTGTAATTCCCTTTAGCCAAGGCTTCTGGTGCTTAATTGTTTGTGATTATATTTTTATTGTGTTTTCTTTTGTTGCTCTTGCATTTTGGTCTGTGACCGCAAAATAAAAAATTTTTTTTTTAAATGCAGCATCTGGAGAACCAACAAAGAAGAGTAACTGAAAATCCATCATAGCATACAGATACCATGGAGAACTCTCTGTTGTAGGTCCAAAACTCCCAAGTTTAAATTTCCCAGCCTTCATAATAGGGCTGGAATAAACATGATGGATAGATCTGCAAATATTAATTTAAATTCATCCACATAAATGCTTGTTTATGTGTTTCCAAAGCCTATAGGTGAACTGAAATCAGGTTGAGTATTGGAGCCACTGGAAGCTTTCGGTGTTGTTTGCAACTTAAAAATTGTTCATTGAATGCACAAATTAACTAAAATGGACACAAATGCATGTATTAACTAGGAAAAGTATTTACTAGCTATGTTGTTAGATGATGATAATTGGATAGTGACAGATTCATCTATTCCTAGCTGGTGACAAAAATCTATCTGAAATTCATTATTAATCAATGGATATTGAATGAGATAGATGGATTAATGGTTTGACTGAGGATGGGGATTTCTTTTCTCCTGCTAGCATATTGATTGCTTAACTCTTTAGGACAGTAGCAGAAGTCTTTGTCATATGTCTTTCAAGTGAAAGGAAAAGTGCCCATCTGCCAGTAGGCTGGAGACTCTGGCTTCTTCTCTGTGGAATGATAGCCCCCAAAGATTCATACTGTTCCATCTTTTTGACTTTTTGCCTACTGCTAAAGACCTGGTTATGGTCTCAGGTTTTGGGCTAGGATGGTGACTGATTCCCTTTGATTTTGCATTGTCATTTGCTTGTTTGGTTTATCCTTTGGGTTTTCTATTGGGTCAGCTCTTTCTTTTTTCTTGATATGCTTTGTTTCTTTGAGTTTTTTAAATCTGTAAACTGTTACTAAGGAATCAGGCAGTTTTGAAAATAATAAATAAACCAGTAAAAATTGTGATCCCCATTGACTTACAGAAATATCAGTCCTTTAAATAACACAGCTTTCTATTACAATGTAAAACACCAGAATGGGAAGGAAAGCAGAAAAAAAAGTTTTCTCTTTTAGAAAAATAGTCAGACAGAGCTGTCTGTATTTCTTTATATTACAGTATATAAAAGCACTATGTCTGTACATCTCTAGTAAGATGAAATAATCTCAGATTAATGCCACTGGAGAGATCTTGCAGACAATATCCAATATCAGATTTATTGAAAGAACTTTCACTCTCAAATCCAATGTACATGTGCAAACAGCTCCTCTTGTGTTAAACTGCCTTCTTACCTCACTTTATTTTATATCGTTGTCTAAGAAAATTAAATTAAAATTAATTTTAAAATTAAAATTAAATTAAATATTTACATGGAAAAGATCTTACTTTTTTTTATTCAGTCACTTAACAAATATTTGTGATTACCTCACACTTTCATGCATAGGAAAACTATCTATTTTTTTCTTCCATTATAGATATACTAAAAAAAATCAAAACACAAAGAGCTGGAAATAGTCCAAACTGTGTAAAAAGACTTACAAGTATCCTCAGACTAGTGAAAGAATGATAAAAGATTATATTTTCCCCATATAATCACATGGAGCTATCATATTATACGTACACAAACCATTTCATCTCACTCCCATTTTCCTCCCAGCAAAATAGCATCTACTGAGACATTCCCTTAAGGCTTACTTTTCTTCTAAGTAAAGTGAAAATTGCTGTATTTTTAAAAATTTAAATCAGAAATTCAGCAGAATGAATTACAGGGCAGGAAAGGATATAACTCAAATTAAAAGTTGTATAAATTGACAGTAAGTAACTTGCTTCCATTTTTTAAATATTGTTAATACAATAGTGCAAAACTTTTTCATGAATATTTTTTACAAAATAAGAGATATATGATATTAGGGGAACCCAAAAGTGCTTTTTCAGGAGGCAACTGGACTCTCTTGTTTTTCTTTGAAGACATTTCGCTTCTCATCCAAGAAGCTTCTTCAGCTCTGACTGGATGGTGCGGAATGGAAGGATTTATATTCCTTGCAGACAGCTGGTCATTTGCATTCTTTTAGAGAATCTTTGAGGCCTGGAGGTTTATCTGTGTCATCAGGGTCACCTGAGTAGTGCAAATGTGTGTGGAGCCTTCTTGGCTGCAGGATGTTTTCTGCCCTGTGTCCCTTCACTGTTGAAGACAGTGCAGGCTGTTGGGGATAGGTCTGTGTTGTCTGCATCTCAAACTTAAGTGCAAATGGTTCCTGTAGTCTGCAATGTTTTCTGAAATCCATTCATACACCCACGCCATTCGAAGGATGTTCATCCCAAAGTGTATAGCTAAATGTCTGTGGAGATTCTCAGTCATCCAGGTCCTGGTTATCCCAAAGGTGCTTTTTCAGGAGGCAACTGGACTTTCTTGTTTTTCTTTGAAGATGTTTCGCTTCTCATCCAAGAAGCTTTGCCAAAAACATTTTGGCAAAATAGAACTTGAGATGTTGAGAATTTCACCTGAATTTGTACAGTAGACACATTTCTAAAATCTGAAGCAGACTTATGCCCATATACACACATACAATGAAAGCTGAAAGCCTGAAGTAAGAGCAGACAAGTTAGTGGGCAGTTAGAGTATCCAAGTTGCATTCATGAAACTGATTTTTCCTCTCTTTTAACTACTAAGCATAGATAGTTCTGTCTTCCAAAAACAATTGTTGGTGCCACAGGCAAGGGAAGTGAAGGAAGAACATAATAATGTAAGAATGTTATCTATTTTGATGAAATAGTAGTGGACAAGATTATATATAATTCATTTGTATGCATGCTGGCTGGGAAATTTTGGGAGTTGAAAACCTCACGTCTTCAAATTGTCAAGGTTGACAAAGATTGGATTAGATGACTTCCAAGGGTACTTCCATTTGTTACATTCTATGATTCTACAAAAGAATCCTGTATTGAAGAGAGAAGAAATAATAGATAGAAAAGAAAAAAATGTAAAGACAGAAACAAATTCTGTACAATGTTCCTGACTGTGTC
>NW_015400445.1:0-1776 GCF_001527695.2 Protobothrops mucrosquamatus
CAACCAAGCAATATTTATAGTATTTGACTTTGCCAGAAACAAAGTTTGATATTTTAAAATCTCTCTTTCTCTTTCCACCCATTATCTATCTATCTATCTATCTATCTATCTATCTATCTATCTATCTATCTATCTATCTATCTATCTATCTATCTATCTATCTATCTATCTATCTATCTATCTATCTATCTATCTATCTATCTCCCTTTCCCTCTCTCCCTCTCTCTCACACACACAGAAACATGCACAAACATACACACCTTCAAATCAATGTTCATTCCTGGTGATGTCACTCAGGTGGTTTCATGTAGTGCTAGAACTATTAGCATGATGCCCTAACCACTACACAAAAGTGGCTCTCATATACATAGATATATAAATATATGCATGTGTACAGTATGTATGTGCATATATACTTATAAATTCCCAAGACCCTTCTACACAAATCAAAATATTATCTCTAAATCTTACACACATCCGGTAGTCCTTGTGTTTACTGCTCCTTCACATTCCCTCACATACAGAGAAAACTTTACAAGGAAGAGTAAGTACTAGCAGGTTTCCATAGCCACAGCCTTGCTCCTACTAGTGACATCTCCATGGTGATTGCTGAGATTTGGGGAGGGGGTGGTATTGTAGAGGGAAACAGTTGCTTGTAATTATGGGAGGGAAGAAGGCAAAATATTATGAGTTTGCAGTTCTGCTTTAAACAGGGATTGGAAGCAGGGGGCACCCGAAGAGTGACTGTGAACATACAACAAAGGAGGAAGGAGGGAGCCAAAGGAGCAAAGATCCAATGGAGAGCACGCTTCCCTCCCTCCTCAGACAATACAGAAGGCCCCACCATTGACTGTGAAATGAAACCGTCCAAAAGAGAAGAGAAGAAACCCTGCTGAAGCAGTGCTCAACAAACAATTCTTAATCACTCATTAAGAATGCTGTCCAAACAAGCTTTGGAGAAAGCAGTCTCCATCTTTCTCTTAGCCATTTCAAAGCACAAGATTCACTTCTGCCAAATTGTAACTGGAGAAACTCCTTCCTTCCTTCCTTCCTTCCTTCCTTCCTTCCTTCCTTCCTTCCTTCCTTCCTTCCTTCCTTCCTTCCTTCCTTCCTTCCTTCCTTCCTTCCTTCCCATGGCTCCAGTGGTGGGATTCAAATATGTGAACAACCAGTTCTCTATGTGGATGCCACTTCCGGAAGTCCATTCTGGGCCTGGGCAACAAAACATTAGCTACCAGTTCTGCCGAAGTAGTGTGAACTGGCTGAATCCCACCACTGCATGGCTCACAGATTATGTTTTGAAACTCCTTTGATGGAGGTATCTTGATTTCTTGCAATGCTTGCTGAGAGTTTGCCGGATAACACTGAAAAATCTTGAAAAGGACAGGTTGATATAGAGCAAAATAGACACTCGGGTTGTAGTCCTGTAGAATTTACCTGATAATTTGAGCAAACATTTTGTTTTCTAAATATTAATCTGCTGTGTGCTATTCTTTGTCAGAGTTGTGTGGCACGCCTCTGATGTCATAACTGCTAATACACTATGTTCTGTTTATTGGTTCTTCCCATATATCTGTCCAGTGGCGGATTTAGTAGTTAGGAGGCCCGAGGCGCAAACAAATTGAGGCCCCCTCACGCTTGAAGAAAAACAATATTATGAAACTATGAACTTTATTTGGCAAATAACATTTTTTAATACCATACAAAAAAAATTAATTACAAGGGCATTTTTCTGGCTTTCGAATTGGCGAATTTATCAATTAGCAATTCAAAATC
>NW_015400445.1:2897-6199 GCF_001527695.2 Protobothrops mucrosquamatus
GTCTGCCCCAGGAGGGCCACGGGGGAACCGACGGCGCGGGGGCCTTTCGCCGCGTCCCTGGGAGGCAGCCGCCTTCGTTTTTAAGGCGTTGAGATCCGGGCAGCATCCACGGCCGTCTCCGACCGAGAGCTGGGCGCTGATTTCAGGGTGAGGCCGAGCGTCGTCGGTAGCCGAGGCTGATGGAGGAGGAAATTTCGTGTGGGGTCTGGGGAGGGAGGGAGGTCAGCAAACCTAGGAATCGGGCGCCTGATCTGATCACCGCCGTGGAGGCCCCTGAAATGTGGAGGCCCCAGGCGCGCGCCTCCTGCGCCTGTGCGGAAATCCGCCGCTGTATCTGTCTAGCTCAGCGGTTCTCAACCTATGGGTCGTGACCCCATTTGGGGTCGATCGACCATTTCACGGGGGTCGCCAAGCAAGGCTGTCCACCATTTTTTTCCCCTTTTCCGGTGGGTGCCTTACCTCCCTTGAGCTGGGCCAGCTGGTGGTCGGCCTGCTCCATCTCTGCCGCTTGCCAGCTACGCCTCGGCCGGCACAGGGGGCGGAACCACGCATGCGCGGCGCTCCCAGGCAGGGAAAGTCCTCGACTTACGACCGGTTGGGTAGTCCTCGACTAACGACCAGTTTAGTCCTCGACTTACGACCGGTTTAGTCCTCGACTTATGACCGGTTGGGGGTCGCGGCATTAAAAAGGTTGAGAACCACTGGTCTAGCTAATGTGGAAACATAATGTTGCACTAGATTGGCTTGGGGATTGTGCTTAAGAGAAGCCTTCAGATAAAAGGGCAATCAACATGTATTAAATATAAAATGGTGCTGTTGCTGTTGTTTTTTCTGAGTTAAGTTCATTTCCAGTTGATCTTCACAGGACGAGTGTAAGTTTAGGGTCCATTCATTTATCATGGACAGATCATGCTATATGTTGCAAATATTTATGGGTTTAGAGCTAATTCAGAATTTAGGATGCAACTTCAGAATTGAAAGAAAACTTCTGGAATGTTAAAAGTATTGTGCTTAGCAATTAAGGAATTGCTAAGACTTGATTCCTTATTGTTCATATTGAACAAGGGTGGCAATCCATAATCTATGTGCATAGAAATCTCATAGCTGTATGTTCATAAAATCATACACCAAATTATTTCATATATTCACTTGTTTGGTTTTGGCTTAATGTTCAGCTACTGTTGTTTGTAAACAAAGGCTTGTGCTTTTGCATGCATTGATTTAATAAACCATGCTCACACAAAATATGATTTAGTGGAATGTGTGAACCTGATCATATTCCTTTAGCTTTTCCAACTGTAAAAATTGGAGAAACCAGTACAGATTCAGTATTAGTGAAACCACTTATTGTTCAGCACTTGTGTGCCTATCCTTGGAGCAGTATGGGGGGGGGGGGAAACTAGCTTTACACCAATTAGCAACTGTCGCTTGGGTTGCTGGTTTTTCCGGGCACCTCCCCATGGTCCCCATGGTCACATTATCAAAATTCAGACATTTGACAACTGACTCATATTGATGATGGTTGCAGTGTCCCAGGGTCATGTGATCACCTTTTGTGACCTTCTGCAGACATGTCAAACACAAGGCCCGGGGGCCGGATGCGGCCCGCGAAGTGGTTTCATGTGGCCCACGAAGCCATCCTGGAAACAGTGAGGGAACAGCCCCCACTGCCTTGGCCCTGGCCCAGGCCGGCCGGGAGCCAATATACAATTTTGTGGTGGCCATCTATGCTGAAACACATTCAGTCTTAGCTCCACAAGGCCATCTAGAAACAGCGAGGAACCAGTTCCTGCTGTGTCGGCCCCGCCCCCTGGGTGCATGCTGGGGAGGTGTCACACTTTGTGAGGAATAAAGAAATGGACCATGCCTTGACGCTTGCCCCGGCCCACCCCCTTCTGCCAGAGACCCTCAGATCTGTCCCACTCCTGCCCAGGCTCCCACAGGCACCCTTGATGCGAACGATGTAGAGCTGGCCATGCCCACCCAGTTAGGCCACACCCACTTCATCCACGCCCACCCAGTACGCCACACCCACCCTGGCCACACCCACCCGGCCCCCTGAGGGCAACTGCAATGCTGATGCGGCCCTCAATGAAATTGAGTTTGACACCCCTACCTTCTCACAAGCAAAGTCAATGGGAAAGCCAGATTCACTAACAACCATGATATTAACTTAGGAACTGTAGTGATTCACTTACCAACTGAGGCAAGAAAGGTTGTAAAATGGGGCAAAACTCACTTAACAATTTCATACTTAACAACAGATATTTTGGGCTCAATTGTAGTAAATCTAGGAATATTGGTTATTTGGGGTCTTGTTTTGTAGGGTATTTAATTAATATCTGCTCAGATTTGTTGCAGTAGCATGGGCAGCTATATACATCTAACAAAATACAAAATATTTCACTATCTCACTTTTATAAGCATCAATCACTAGGTGCTGAAAAGAATGAACACAATCTGATAAAAAAATTATGTTAATAAAATATATGTATTTTGTTAACATCAGTAATTCCTTTTACTTAAGAATTTAGCAAATGGTTATTCCTGGTGCTGTTTTTATAGGATATACCATAACTTTATTTTATAGATAAAGTTCCCATTATCACAAGCAACATTTGCAAAGGAAAGGAAGAGTTAGCATGTGACTGATGGTTTTGCGTGACTCATAATCACAAACTGTCATTTGTTTGGCTCTGCTGACGCATGTTGAGATTCATATATAACCTTAGGACTTATTTGGTATTGTCTGAATGCCATTGTGGCTTATACATAGCAGAAGGTATAAATCCAGGGAACTGGTTTTGTCACCAGATCATGGCTTAGTGTACTATTTGAACTTGGCTCCAGACACTTCTAGTTAGCACCTTATATATCCTAACGGCAATTAGAGGGCTAGTCTGTCCAGACTTGTGATAAATATTTTAATACGTTTTTAGATTATTTAAAAATGACTTGGTCCCTGATAATTTAATTTAATAATTTAATTTAATACATTGACTTATATGCCGCCCTTCTCCCCACGGGACTCAGGGCGGCTCACAGCATATTAAAACAACATAGCACATTTCCCCAATAAAAGCCAATTAAAACCAAATATTTATAGCTGTGTCTCTTATTATTAAAAATCATTAAAAATTATCCCTATTTAAAATTCACCCTAGGTCAGTCCCGCTTGCTGAAAAAGCCATGTCTTGAGGGCGCGGCGGAAGGTTAGGAGATCCGGAATCGTCCGGATCTCGGGGGGTAGCTCGTTCCAGAGGGTGGGGGCACCCACAGAGAAGGCCCTCCCCCTGGGGGTC
>NW_015400446.1:0-6198 GCF_001527695.2 Protobothrops mucrosquamatus
TCAGCTGACTATGCCGAGGCACCGGCAGCCACAGCCACTCGGTCTTGGAAGGGTTGAGCCTGAGTCTGTTCCTCCCCATCCAGACCCTTACGGCCTCCAGGCAACGGGCCATCACGTCAAGGGCATCGTTGGGGTGGCCTGGGGTGGAAATGTACAGCTGAGTATCATCAGCGTACTGATGGAAATCCACCCCAAAGCCGCGAATGATCTCCCCCAGCAGCTTCACATAAATATTGAACAAAAGGGGAGAGAGGACCGACCCTTGTGGGACCCCACAAGTTAGGGGCCTTGGGCTCGACCTCTGTCCCCCTGCCAATACAGACTGCGTACGGTCGGTGAGGAAGGAGGAGAACCACCACATAACAGTGCCTCCCACTCCTAACTCACCCAAACGTCGCAGCATGATACCGTGGTCCACGGTATCAAAAGCCGCTGAGAGGTCCAAAAGAACAAGGACAGAGAAATGACCCCTGTCCCGGGCCCTCCAGAGATCATTTACCAACGTGACCAATGCCGTTTCCGTGCTGTATCCCGGCCTGAAGCCCGACTGGAGCGGGTCCAGATAGACGGTTTCCTCCAGGTGCCGAGGGAATTGCTGCGCAACCACTCTCAACAACCTTCGCCACAAAGCGAAGGTTGGAGACCGGGCGATAGTTAGCCAATACATCTGGGTCCAGGGAGGGCTTCTTAAGGAGGGGCCTCACCACCGCCTCCTTTAAGGCCGCGGGGAAGGCACCCTCCCGCAAAGAAGCGTTTACAATTCCCTGGAGCCAGGCTCGTGTACCCTCCCGAGTTATGTTTGGGTACAATATTCCTGCTTTTCTCTGATCCACATGTTCTCTACAGAGATGAGGGGGGGCGTAATTTTGGCCCACATTCTCATAATCACAGATGAAAAATGAAAAGATAGAGACATGGGAAATGTACATTTTGAGATAAAATGCCACCAATGCAGTAGTAATTCTTAAATTTTAAGAACAACAGCCTATGATATTGATTATTTTCTCTGTAAAGAAAATTCCACATTTTAAAATTGGGAGGGGAGAGAGAAAACATTACAAAAGGAAGCCACCTGCATCTGGAGCTCAATAAAATAGTTGTTCTAGAATCATCCCAAGTGCAACTTGCCTTTGCGATGATGCGACACAAATGGGATCCTTCTTGAGTAAGACTGAATAAGTTGCTTACAGCTGATTCTACACAATAGATGTTATCTGATGAATCCATCTCCTTCACCAAGTTCTGTGTAACAAACCAAAAACAGACAAAAAGAAGTAATTGTAAGACTTATCTCTTAGGGTATTTAGACAGTCAATCAGACATACATTCAAACCGAAAAGAAGAATACGGCTCTTCTTCTAGTACTATATTCAGAGTGCTAACTTTCATAGAGAAGCAACTTTATTAGGACACAAGTATCTGGAAAGGCATAGAGTATATTCCAAAATTCAGAATGTTTGGATAAAGTCAAAGGTATGATTAAATATTCCTTAGCTCTGTAGAGGCCCCAGACCCATTACATATGTCTATTGAAATGAATCTTTACTGTCTTTTTTCTTCTCTCCTCCTCTCCCAGTCTTCTGGGGCTACTCACCACTGGTGTCCTTGGTACTTATTAGGTTAGCTTCTCTGAACACAGGTAACTGGTACTCTTCTCCCTTAACCAGAGCTGTTCTTTGCTGCTTTAGCTCCAGACTGTGAAATTGGAAAACTACTTGTTTTCCAATTTCACAACTACCTGGGGGTGGGGAAAGAGGACAAAAGACTCTTCCTTTTCTATGTTGTATTCCATTCTTCTCTCAGAGGGTCTCCTTATTGGAAAATACTGCTCAGCTTCTTGATCCTCTAGGGTTTATGGTTCTAGTGGCAAGCCACTAGAATATCAATTGAGAGCAAACACCTCTCCCTACTAGCACTGATGATGGATTACCTAGTTTGGGTAATGAAATCTCTGCAAGAAAACTACCAGTCTCAGAGAGGACCCCTCATTTCAATACTAAGTTACAAATATTCTCCTTTATTGTTCAGATTTGTGGCCAAGAAAACAGCATGGACTTACAGGCAAATCAAGATTAATGCACCAGAATGTTTAGACTGCACAGGGTGGTGACATGGTCTTAGTCTTAGTAGAAGTATAAGCCTCTAATGTCAAACAAACAACAAAATACTTCCGGATATTTTAAGAGATATAAAGAGATAAAAATAGAAACATTGCCAAATTATGTTTTTACTACCAAAAAGAAAAACATACTAACCTTTATTTCATATGTTAGAGCTAATTCTATCAATTGGGCAAAATACTGTGCCACTGTGGTTAGCGCATCATTAATACAAGATTTCATTGATTTTAACATTTGTTCATCTTCAATCTGTATGCACCTGGAAGAAAATGTTTTTAAAAAGATGCCAAAGTTTCAGTCCAGTGGCAGTGTAATTTATAATCCAAGATCTGTATATAATTCTGTAGCCTAAGGATTTCCCATTCTTTTCTATTAAATACATACTTTTCCACAAAACACATATTAAATCCCTACCACAATATTAGCTATTAATCCAAAGAGAAGACTTCAGTGGTGGGATTCAAATATGTGAACAACAGGTTCTCTGTGTGGATGCCGCTTCCGGAAGTCTGTTCTAGGCCTGGGCAACAAAAAATTAGCTACCGGTTCTACCAAACTGGTACAAACTGGCTGAATCCCACCACTGGAAGATTTATACATATTAGACTTGGTAGAGGCCAGGCTTTCTCTGCAAGTGGAAGAGGCCTATTGGTTTCAAACCTACCATAATATTATAGCTCTTCGACCCATTAAGGTTGTCCACAATTTTTAATATAGGTTTGATAAAATAAAAGTACAAGAATCAATAATGTTTAATATTACCTTTCAGTAATTGTTGTAAGCTCCGAGCACTTTTCCACCAGCATTTTTTTATACTGCAGAAAATAGGAACAGAGATGTGTTGCATTAACTTATTTGTATGAGATTTATTAACTCATTCTTAGTTCAGCAGAACAATGTGGATAACCAAAATATAAATCTTAAAAAATATGGCTGATGGCAAGTTGGGCTGAAAATGGATGATCAACCTTTTATTCTGGTGAGGGAGTTGGATATCAAAGGCTCTGCAGATTTACTCTACGTGGAATTCTATTTTCTCCCTCCCTTTTAATGTCAAATAATAATGAGGAATGAAGTACATGGGATGTCTCTCATCCTGCCATTTTTTATCCTGTTTTTGGATATTGGGGGGAGAGGGGAGTTAACTTGTTTGTGATCTCTAAAATCAAAGTTCCAATATTCAGAAGCATCAGTTGCACCTAGAAGTTACACCTACATGGAATTGGGAGAGGAGAATTCTTTCATTCTTTCTTTCTTTCTTTTTTGCAGGTGGTTAGAGAGGAATTATCTGATTGCTAAATTCATGTAGTACCCATTCTTCTGAAAAGTACCCAGAGCAGCTAATCAGAATAAACAAAAGCAAAATTCCATTAAAACCAAGATTTAAGATACTCATTTGAAATCCAGAATAGATTAGAATCTCCAGGCTGATGTTCCGGATCACAACACACACAACTCCTCTGCCGATATTAGAATCACATTGCTATGTAAATCTAAGATGCTATTTTTTCTATCATTCCTGATATCCATACTGTTTATAAACATATAGGAGCTAATCCTTTTCCAAGTCCTTATTTTAAAAAAAAATTATACACTTAATGACCTGCACGTTTTCATTCTGAAATTCTATTGAGTGATTTTATTGAAATGAGCAGACAAGTGGAAATATAGGAAAGGCTGAGTTAGAATTTCCTATTCTTATATTTAGCAATCTTACTTTAGAATGTAAAGTATTACCAACCATGTAAGAAAAGTAGGATGTGCTATAGCAGAATAACACATTATATACATTGCAAAGTTTGTGTCAGAGTTAAAGCAAAAAGGAATTGTAGCATAAAGAGGAAGGCCATAGACCCAATAGGTAAGACTATGGTTTACATATTGAAAATCCCTGGTTTATTTCTTGGTATCTCCAGCTGAATGGTTCAAGCAACAGATTATGGTAAAGTCCTTTGAACCAAGTTCTTGATACCAATCAAATCAGGCAAATTGAATTAGCTTTAAAAAAAATTCTAATTTGATTTCATTTCTAAGACCTCGCCCTCACCAACTTACTCTGAGTGATATACAAGAAGATTAAAATCATCAGTATAAGGGAACTCAAAATTCTCTAGCAATAAAAGTACTATGCCAGACACAAACTGCATTAATTATTAATTATTATGATCTGGTACAAAGCTGTTTCCGAAGCTTCCTGCCAAAATAATGATTCTGACATTATTATTATATACTGTATATTATGCACACACATAAACACAGACACATTCTTTCCAGTTCCATGGAGTTCTAGATTTTCTTGTTTTAAAGGTAGTTTTTTTATGTTTATTCTAGACTGTAAGTAATAGTTTCATAATACTACTGGTTTCTACATTGATTTTACCTGATGCATTTCTTCCCAAGAATTCCTTGTGAGTATATTATATTCATTGATCATTGATCGGACATGACAGCTCACTCGGACTGTCATGCTGTGCACCCTCTGCCATCTATTCTTCTCCAGCTTTTGAACAATCCTGGTCAGCTCGGTACTTATAATCCAAGCTCTTTTCAGCAACAATTGCAAGTTGTCACAGGTGCCATGTTGGGATGAAACGGGAAATTCGCCATCTTCTTCCAAACTGATTGGTTTAGACTGAAGGATACACATGCATTCACTGTCAGTCATGAGCTTCAAGTCTTCCATCCAGCGTTGGACTGAGTCCATCTGAATTAAATGCATACTTAAAAGGAGAAAAGAAAAGAAAAGAAAAACTTTTAGCAAAATAATATTTAGCAAATAATATTTGGCCAGTTATATTTCTGTTATACTGTATTTGGCATGGTTCTTCATGCCAAACCAGTTTTGTTTCAGCCAAGACATTTGGTTACCTACTGATAGAAATAAATTAGATGGATTTTTGGTACAATCTATTCCATCAATAATTACGAACGCCTGGGCAGAAGATCTTGAGTTGATTTTCATATGCATGGATATAAAATTCCAGAGAGTTGCAGGGTAATTCTGTTTTGAGCCTAGCATTCTGTATGAATTCTTATCGATTCATTTCAAAGGTAGGACACAAACACAGTGGTGAGTGAAGCTCATAGATTCATTACAGTTTGAGGAGTGTTCCTTTCAATTTGCTGAACAGAAGTGAGTATATATTACAATGAGTTAACATGTAGTGTTTTTCTTTCTTATTCTATTTTAATTTGTATTAATTTTCACTCTTTAACTTTCAGTAAAATTATATTTATGATATAATCTTCCTTGACTTTATTTCTACTTCACTGTAGCCTCCACCTTCATCTGTCACTAACCCAGAGTAACAGGAATGGAGTCACTTGATTTTGAAATCCTGATAAACTAGTTTAAGGAGAAAAGGCTATTCTATTATCCTTCAACATAAAGCTTAAGATAAACAAATAACAAAAAGTTGTATTTCTGCCCAGCTAATCTACTGATATACTTCGAGTAGCATAGAAAATTGAATTTAGGCTTAGTCCAGTTTATTATTAGCTAACATGATTAAAGGTTATTTAATGCTGTGATTCTGCAAGCTGACTGAAGACATTAGTCATGATATTGGTAGGAAGGGAGGTAACAATTTTGCAAGACCATTTCTTCCCCTGCTAAAAAAAGCAGCTGTTGAAATATCTTATATGATGATATGAAATGAAAGGAATGAAATGATTATAAAGAGTAATTAGGATTTTTTTTTCCAGTTTGGAGATGGTGAAACTATCTGCTAAAAAAAGAATTAGTCTTTTGCTGAACTACTATAACTACATATGACATGGCAGATGAATATAGTGTGCAATAAATTCTATGGATATAATTTGACATTTGCCTGAATCAAATGAGACAATGTGGTCAAAAGCATCCACAAAATTCTGTTCCCCCCCCCCCAGCATATTCTAAATAGCCCCTGCTAAAACACAAATGCTACGCCTGAGTTGGGGCGTTG
The DNA here is from genome assembly GCF_001527695.2 of Protobothrops mucrosquamatus. Lineage (NCBI taxonomy): Eukaryota > Metazoa > Chordata > Lepidosauria > Squamata > Viperidae > Protobothrops > Protobothrops mucrosquamatus. The sequence continues at coordinate 6,068 of NW_015400446.1, forward strand.
ATTCCCCTCTCCCATGGATTTTCAAAGCAGAATCTCTTCCAGAATTTATTCCCATCAAACAAATATCAAATCTTTCACCAGCAGGGGGAACTCTATGGAGGGATATCCTTTCTTTCCTCTAGGGCAGGAGT
>NW_015400446.1:8351-12262 GCF_001527695.2 Protobothrops mucrosquamatus
GCAGGAACCCTACACCATTTCAGACAAACGGCTGTCCAGTCTCTTCTTAAAAACTTCCAGTGTTGGAGTATTCACCACTTCTGGAGGCAGGTTGTTCCACTGGTTAATTGTTCTAACTGTCAGGAAGTTTCTCCTTAGTTCTAAGTTGCTTCTCTCCTTGATCAGTTTCCACCCGTTGCTTCTCGTCCTGCCTTCAGGCGCCTTGGAGAATAGCTTGACTCCCTCTTCTTTGTGGCAGCCCCTGCTGGCTGTGGAATTCTGGGAGTTGAAGTCCACATGCCTTAAAATTGTCAAGGTTGAGAAACACTGCACTAGAACATGCTTATGTTGAAGATGCCTCTACTGTTTCAAACTGGGAAGACCACATTCAGTTTGAAATCAGAAAAATCCTCACTTGATTACTTAGCTTTCAGTACAGTCACATAGATTCTTGTGACTACATAGGAATTAAAGATAAGTAAGTAAATCAATAAATAGGAAAAAGTAATCCAACCAATCCTACCTTACCTTCAGGAGAGAACAGGACACAGGATAACAGAGTTGGAAGGGCCCTTGAAGGTCCTCTAGTCCAACCTCCTGCTAAAACTATACCATTTCAGAAAAATGGCTGACCAATCTTTTCTGATGGATGATGCTGAATGGGAGGGAAACAAAGACAGAGAATCTCCAGTTGTTACCCTGAAACCATCCCATATGACATTCCTGGAATATATCTGGAATATATGCCATTCATCACATGGTGGCTTTTCAGAATCCATTACAAGCTTCTTTCTTAACTGATCTAGAGATGACATGGATAACCTGGTTGAACTGCTCCAATCATGTTCATTGTTGCTCATTTACAAGTCATTTGAATATTTTGGTTGATAGAGTCCTGGATTTTTGCTGCAAAAGTCCAGCATTAGCTAGTGTTGCCTTTGTTTCTGCCTCTCCCTGCAAATGCTGTCTCTTATTCTTGGCTGCTCTTCCTTAAGATCTATCCCTCCCAGAACCAAAGATGCTTCATTACTCAGTGCTAATGGGTTCTCCTTCTAGAGCTAAAAATGTATTATTTCCTGGTCAGCTACTGATAAAGATAACAACATCAGAACTCAAACTCTTTCTATATGGGTGCTGAGTGGGGGGTCCATGCTTCGTCTGAAGAAAAAAGGGAGCAATTATTCCAGGTGGGGTTTTTTTCATGAAGACAAGCAGACATTGAAAGATGCACTTGTTGACTTCCTGTTCCGGGTCGCGGCGTCTTTAGTCGTACGAAGAGACTTGTCTCCTCATCGGTTAGCTTCACTCCGCCAGTAGACCCTTATGCGGGTCAAAAATCGCCCTGGAGGGTGCGACTTCTGTCGACGAGGCTTTGCTCGGCTAGTGGCGGCTCCTCCAGCTGTCCAAGCCATCTCTGAGGGCCGACAGAGAAGAAGATCGGCCAGTAAAATGGCCGATCACCTAGCCGCTCCAAACCGCAAGTCAAAGAACATCTAAGCTTTAAGAACCACCGTGGTGAATCCGGGTGAGATTTTTCCTTTGTTCCTCTCTTTACTCTATTTTGCTTTTTTTGCCGGTAAGAGCCTTGCTGGAATTATTTCCCTTGCTTGAAAAAGCAGCTTCTACATGTTTGGGAAGAAAGGTGTTGAACAAAAGAATAGAACAAAATTTTAAAGATTATATTTTATTTTTATATGCTTTGGGATACAGAAAAAAAAAACTTTTTCCCAAGAGCTCTACTATCACTTTATGCTGGAAGATTATTTCTTTTTTCATATTATATTTGAAAAGATAGAAAAAAGGGGGGAGAAAAATGGTGTCTGGAAAAGATTTTTTTTTAAACTACTGAGGACATCTAGTGGCGAAAACGTAATACTGCAACTTCTGGCTATTTTTTAAAAGAGACTCTCTTTAATTATTATCAAAATGGAGAAATCTCATTTACAATTAAACTGTAAAGTTATATTGGAAAAGATTTATGAGGCTACTGCTAAAATATGTGCTACAATAAAAGAGTTTACTACAGAATTAAGATCCAGAAGTCTTACTTCAAACCTTCAAACTGATCTTCAGACTACATCTGACTATTCTATAAATCAAAACATACTAGAAGAGGAAATAACTGAGACAAATGAGGAATTCATTTTACCTTATAAACATTCCATCATTCCATCTTTGAAGAATCAAAGACTAAGACTTGAAACTTTAAAGCAATGAAGCTTTAAGGATGAGAGAAATAGATGCCTACTGCAGAGGATGGGATTCCTATCGTTTCAAAGGGCACTGCAAGCAATGAAGAAAGATCTATCAGCTGAAAGGGAAGCTTGGTTATGGAAACCTGCCTGGCACAGAAAAAAGGCCAGAATAAGACTGAAAAGAGAAATTTAAAATTGTGTAATGGATTAAAAGGCAATGTTGATTTATGGACTGTTTTAAGGACTAAGATTTAGATTAGAAGTAAGAAAAAAATGGGGGGTTGATTATTGGAATAGGTACTTTAAATAGATTAAGAATGTATTTTTTGGGATAATAGGTCTATTTTGATGAAAATTATTATGTATTGGAATGGAAAAAATGGTGGCCTTTTACATTTGGATTGTTTCAATAATTAATTGAGTGTTTTAAATTAGTAAGATGACTTTCTTGTATGATAACATAGATGTGATAAGATATGATAATCAATTGGATGAAATTTGAGTCTTGTTTAATGGGCTGAAATGACTTAAGGCTCAACATTATTTTGTTATCTCAAAAGAGATTGATTGATGGATTATATATGCATAGGGTAGATTAATATTTTATTTTAATTAGGATATATATTGTGTATTGGAAGAAGAAATAAATGAGACTTGTGATAAAATGAGGGATGTGAGAGATTAAGAATTAGAATATATCTGGAAGGGATACCTGAATTGATCATTTGTTGATTTAAAATTAAATTTGATTATGGTAACTGTAAATTCACAAAGTTTTAAAACAGACTTAGCATTTATAGAAATTTAAATTAGAAATGGAATATTTTAAACGTATTATGCTATTTGAGGGAAATAGAGAGGGGACATTGAATGTATTGAGTTGAGTTACTGTATTTATATATGGTTTTATTTTTGAATGTTTGACTACCCCAACACCATGGTGTGTCCTGAGCACTTTGTCTTAAGAATTAAAAAACCAATAAAATGTGTTTCAAAAAAAAAAAAGAAAGATGCACTTGTTCAGGAAAAGATACATTATTGGGAAAGCCGCACCTCCTGAAGCCACCTCATCATCAGGACCTTATCTTAAAAAAAATTAGTTACAAATCTCGAACTTTGAGAGAAAGCCATTTTTAAATGATAAATAAATAAATAAATAAATAAATAAATAAATAAATAAATAAATAAATAAATAAATAAATAAATAAATAGCATTTGTTTAAAGGCTGAAATTAGTGTTTAGAAGTACAGCCACAATATAATATAAAACAGATTAAAGTTAGTATACATTAGTCTATATTATAACATTAACAGAGAAAAAAGAATGAGTAGCAAAAGACAGATCTTTCATCAAAGTAGGAAAATATTACAACTTGTTTAAAATGGAATCTAGGGTTTAGAGGCTTTATATATTTCCCTTCACAAAAGGAACCCAAAGCTTATTGATCAATTCTCAGTTAATTTTAAACCGAATTAAAGTATTGTACTGAATTTCTAGTACTCCTAAGCACATACAGACTCAATATTCCTTTTGTATGTGTGTGTGTGTGTGTGCCTTTATGTTTTTGTGCACACACATACATAAGTGCCTTTTAGTCAGTTTTGGACAAGTCCCTCGGTTTTCTTGGCAAGGTTCTTAGGAAATGGTTTGCCTTTGCCATTAGATGTGCAACACTAAAGGTGAATATGAATTACTTGCAGCCTATTTCTCATATTTTAAAAGAACAGACTAATGGT
>NW_015400447.1:0-3472 GCF_001527695.2 Protobothrops mucrosquamatus
TGGGAAATTTACATTGCAGTGGATTAGTCTTTGTAGATTATAGTCAGTTGACTTAGTGTGGTTGAATTTCATGCAGACTTGCTTTCTTTCTGAAAGATGAATCCTTATGTCTAAAAGCAAAACTTCGAGCTGTATCCAACTGTGTTTGCCCATCAGCAAAATGGACTCATACACTGTATAATAAAGCAATGGATCATATATTATTCCATTAAAATGAGGCAGTTTCTTTACTCGTAGCATGACTGGATTTTAGTTATATATGATTCTTAAATCTTATTTTTCAGTACTCAGTAACTTCCTTCAAGACTATCCCAGAATTACGTAGGAAGTGTGATTCGCAGAATGAAGACAGAACAGGTATGCTACTTTTTGGAAACTTCACTTTTACAGTTGGTACAGAGCAGGGTGGTTTCCTCCCCTTCCCCTCACCCTAACAGTCTCCTTACAGCTCATTTTGTGTGACAACTTTCCGTAACAATGGGTTTCTTCATTGCTACCATCCAACCCCAATCCTAACCTCAGTTTTTCCCTCTATTTTTTTAAGATGTTAGATCATTAGCAACGGCACCAACAAAAAGTTCCATAAAAGGATTTGGTGCTAGACAGCAAAACACAGAGTTTAATCTCAGCAACTCCAAACCACAGTATATGCAACAATTTACTGAAAAACCCGAGAAACCATTAGTGACAAGACATAATGATGCAGGCGCCAATGAAAAAATGTTGGATACATTTACTGCACAGATGGTCATGACCAGTTTGAAGCATAATGTTTTGCCAAATTCTGAAACTCTATCAAGAATGCTACAAGATAGAATCTACTCTGAAGCATGCTGTAACAGTTAAGATGAAAGCAAAGTTTTTGAGTTTAATAGTGTAAACTAAATGAAGAGTCATGGACTGAGATGAGAAACAGCTGGAGACCTTTCCCCCCCCCCCAACAAAAAGTGCATTCAGTGTTGTTTTTCAGTTTGTAAATCGGATTAAGCTCTTTTGTTTCTTTCTTCAACGAGAAGCAAATTCTATGGATGAGAGTAACATATCTGCACGGCCCTTTGAAAACCTAATTATGCATAAATCAAATGGTGGTTTCATTAATATTTTAGAATGTGAAGTGCCCATAGTAGTGATTTGAAACTTCAGTTTGTGTTAGGCTTTTGAGAGTATTTTATTTCTGTATCAACTTTCATATAACAGAAAATTGCCAACAATTGTAACTAGCATTTTTCTATTGAATTCTTTTGTTACAGCCATTAATGACTAAATTGCCCGTCCCTTTATAGTCTCACACAAGGGAATAACAAAAACCAATACCTTCCTCTTTCCTCATGTTGTTGTTAAATCTCCCTACCCTTATATAACTATAGTGATGAAATCAGTTTAAACTGCTTTTCTTTAAAAAAAAAAAAGTGTAAATACTTGTTGTATGGATGTGTCTGTATGAGTTTGGTGTGTGTATGTGTGTGTGTGTGTGTATGAAAACCAGTGTAGTATAGTGATTAAATTTTTGGACTAGGACTGGGAGGATCCAAGTTCTTTCCCTCCCTTAGGGATGGAAACTGATTGGGTGACTTTGGGCTAGTCAATTTCTTTTAGTCCTGGAAAGTCCAAAAACATTGATTTAGCAACCTGATCAGAGTGGTAGATTACTGTCCATAACTTTCAATACCAATAGCAATAGCACTTAGACTTTTATACCACTTCACAGTGCTTTACAGCCCTCTCTAAGCGGTTTACAGAGTCAGCCTATTGGCCCCAACAATCTGGGTCCTCATTTTACCGACCGCGGAAGGATAGAAGGCTGTGTCAGCCTTGAGGTGGTGAGACTCGAACTGCCAAACTACTGGCAGCCAGCAGGCAGCAGAAGTAGCCTGCAGTACTGCATTCTAACCACCGCTCCACCAGGCTCATGAATGAATAGGTCTTAATCCACTTCAGCCAATGGATTTACTTGGGGTGTTGATGATCATAATTAGTATATAAACATGTGAGTATGAATGTTTGCAGCTTTTCCATACCTAAAATTAACTCTTTTAATCAAAAGCATATATTATGCAGCGTGATATTGCTAAAAACGTACAATTTCCATTCAGAAGGTAATTTATTTTACACTGTTTGCTTCTTTATAAGGAATCATGAAACATTTCTATCTCAAATTGCTTCTCAGCCCAAGGGCCAATAAAAGAGAGGGGGATTGATCCTTACTAAAAAAAAAATCTGATTTTCTGGTCAGTATTGATATAAATATATAAATAATACACATAAACCACCTTTACTTTTTTATTTATATCTTGTCTTTCATTCAGTATCTTAACCCATCACTTTCTCTTCACATTTTCCCCCTAAAAGCCACCCTTTGAGGTAGGTTGGACTAAGATTATAAACCAGACACACATCATTTAGTGAGCTTCCTTGGACTTGAACCCAGGTCTTCCCAGCACTGTCCCAGCGTTTGAAACACCACATGACCCTGACTTCAATACCTAGCAGTTGACAACCCTTGTTTCTATTGGTCTTGTCTTTATTCTTGCATCCTCCAGATGTATAAAACCTGTTTCTATATATTCCTGAGAAGTCCTCCCAAGTATAACCTCTTTTTATGGACTCTATGTTTAGCAACCTTTCATAGTCCAGGCAGTGCTTTATTGTGGGTTGTTAAGAATGTTGGTCTGTCAGAAGTAGAATCACAATTTGCCTTCTCTTATCCAGTTGAGAAAGAATAATTGAAGAAGTATATATAGTAATGAAAAGGAGAAAAAGAGAAAATAACACATGATGAGTATTTGTCTGAAATGGTATAGGGTTTCCTGCCTGAGCAGGGGGTTGGACTAGATGACCTCCAAGGTCCCTTCCAACTTTACTACTATTATTATTGTTGTTGTTGTTGTTGTTGTTGTTACTACTACTACTACTACTACTACTATTATTATTATTATTATTATTATTATTATTATTATTATTATTATTATTATTATTATTATATTTTGAGTTCTGTAAAGACAGAATCAGCAAAATGGCTTCCCCTACATGTCAAATCCAGAACAACCCAGCTTCTCTCCAGCCTCGGCAACAACTCCTTGCTTTCTTTGGTATGGATAGACAGTTGAAAGGGTTTTCTTTTCTATTTTTAATCAGTCATGTCAGGGTTTGTCACGACTTAAAAGAACTATATGTTAAATAAGCCAACTTCAAAACATGATTTATAAGATGATTAACCATGCTAAATTGCAATTAAACTAGTGTATAAGCAAAAATTTCCAGTCTTTTCATACCAGTCCAAGAGGGAATATTTCAAAAGTATGGGAGGCAGTTGCTCCTTACTAACATTTGAGACATTTTTGCCAATTAAGACAAAAACTGAAACAGTTTCAGCGATACTTCCTATAATTGAAGTATATATATATATATATATATATATATATATATATATATATATATATATATATATATATATATATATATATATATATAT
>NW_015400447.1:4733-6197 GCF_001527695.2 Protobothrops mucrosquamatus
TTGGTTTTTCTTGCCTAAATGTAGAACCTTGCTTTTTTCACCATTGAATTTCATTTTGTTAGATAGTGCCCAGTGTTCAAGTCTGTCCAGATCCTTCTGTATCTTAAGCCTGTCTTCTGGAGTGTTGGTTATTCCTGCCAGCTTGGTGTCGTCTGCAAATTTGATGAGTTCCCCATCTATCCCCTCATCCAAATCGTTGATGAAGATGTTGAAGAGCACTGGGCCCAGAACAGAGCCTTGGGGCACCCCACTACACACTTCCCTCCATGTAGATGTGGTTCCATTGAGGACCACTCACTGAGTTTATTATTATTATTAGGAGCAAGGCTAACCATTAACCATTCTGATAACTTTATAAACCATTTAACCATTCTCATAACTTCATAAAACATTTTGCATTTTTTGTTCCAATTATGCACAAAGACATTTGATAGGTTATGTTACTTTGGATATATCTATGTGTTCAAAGGTATTAGTTTCCATTCTGTCTAGCCTGTAATTGTGCATTAAGATGGTATCTCACTGTGAGTAGTACGTTTAACCAGCTTTATTATACTACAAGTGCAAGCTGATTGCCCTCCGGAAAAAAAAGATGAAGAAGCTAGAAGCAGAATTGTATACACCTAGTCTGGTTCCCATGCAGCCACATACCTTTCAATTAGATATCTGAACATGTTAAGGCATCACCAGAGGGGATACCGAGACTCTCAGCCCATGGAAAGTCAGATACTGAGCCTTCTCAGGGACACTCATAGAATAATCCCCCCTTCCAGAGTTATTCTTATTATAGGTCAGGGTCATCTTTTATATTTCTAGTTCATAATTTATATATTCAAAGTTCAAAAGATGCTTATTTTCAATTTCTTCAAGATTTTACACATACACATACATACATACATAAATGCTAGTTTTTTTCAAAATAATAATAATTTGCATTGCAGAAGTTCAGCAGGAAATTGCAGATTCAGAATTCCCAAAGACTAGTTGTTTCCTTCTAGATTTTGCTTCTTGAAAGGCTGACAACTGTACTTGCAAAATTTTCATAGACAAAATGGCCAAATTTATGGCTGAGGAAAAATCAGCTTTATGTTAGCAGTCTAAGTAAATAAAGAGAGATACAAAACTGGTTTTTTTTTTAACTTTGAAAAGATATGTGTGTCTTTTAAGAAGTGTACAATAAATAGACATTCATAAAGTGAAGCTTTCTTTGTTATAGAGTCAGCAGGCAGAAAGAAAAAGTAGAGAATACACATTTATTTACTGTTATTTCAAATCAGTTACTGATTTCTGATGGCTGCCTGGATTACCCCCTGAAGTTTTCTTGATGAGGTTTTTCAGAAGTGGTTTACCATTGCCTCCTTCGTAGAGCTGAGAGTGACTGGCCCAAGGACACTCAGCTGGTGGAATGGAACAACTGGCGACTGCCACCTCACTGCAGTCATCTTGCCGCAGTCACCTAGTCAT
>NW_015400448.1:0-2360 GCF_001527695.2 Protobothrops mucrosquamatus
CACTGATTCCAAACTCTTGCTCAGTTCAGACATCTAAGGTTGTGTCATCAGGATGGTATTTGTATGTGCTCAAGATTCTAATAAAATATTTAATAATAAGATCTCTCTCCAATCTGATGAGAAATCACTATATGAGAATTCATTTAAACCCACTATGGGTCTACTGTGGGGTCAATTAATAGGTATTACCATCCATAATGGTACTTGGTCAAATGCTTTACTGAGATCAAGATATGTTATACCTACAGCATCCTTGGAAACCACATGATTAAAAAAAATAGCAGTCTTATTTGGGACAATACTACATCACACTACAAACAGCTTTTGTATATCTTTTACAACTAGAATCAATTTATTTTTAATTAACTATAAACATTTTATTATATTTCCTAATTATTTAGATTTTCTGCCCTTAAAAACACATAAAAGATTCAAGTAGAATTATAACTGATTAAAACTTTTTTAAAAAATAGCCTTAATTTTTTCAAATTAAATCAATAGGTAACAGTATTTTTCTGTGTGTATAAACATTCAGTGCTGGCATCAATTACCCACAAATGAGAGACAGCTTAAAAAATACCAGAGACCTTGGGTAAATAGTAACTTTCAAAGTCTGTTCAGAGGAAACATCAGTATTTAAGGATATTTGAGTAGAGTCTCATGTTTGTTTAAATATATTAAAAGTGAGGAATTTGCTTGCAATAATCATAAATACCATCAAAATTTGTCTCAATCATTAACTGTAATAAAAATGGTTATGATCAAATCATTCTAAGTTAAAAAAAATTCTACCAAAACTTGTTGGCTATGAAACACAAATGTCAAATTTACTGTAAAATCCCTTTGCGTTCAATTAGGTAAGATAAAGAATTATCAATTAGAATAAGATAAACCTTGTTCAAATATATTGCTCCTTGCTAACAACATATTTTGCTAACAAAAAGTCCAGTTAAGGATAATATATAAAACACTCATTTTTAATATCCTTAATAAATGTTATAAGAATATAGAGTCTTATTTTTAAGTAGTAAATCAACAGTTATCATAGAAACTTTGTACATGATCAGGACCAGGTTTCATATGTTATCTCTTTGCATAGCTAATTTCCCAAATACATTTATAAAGTTACTAGGTAGATCATAAAATGAAAATTTTACAAGTAAAATAGCTTTTTCACTATTTTATTTGGTCTTGCACATACTAATCACATGCCTGGAAGTTAATTATGATGGCTGTAAATTTATTTGAAATGAAACCTGACATTCAGGAAAGTAAAACAGGTTCCTAGAGTACGTTTTAATAGAACTTGAGCAAAGCATCTTATTAATAGGAATTACGGCTGCTTAAAAATGACAAATCCAGAAGGTAATATGAACAGCAGCGAAGTCCACTACAGGCCTATGAGGCTTCCTCTTTTGGGAAGACTTGAAGACACACAAATCCTAACTCTAATGAGAAAGGAAAAAAATAGTGCTGGCTTGTACTTCCCCATGCAGTGTTTATAAGAACTCTCGACTCTCTGGCAACGCTCTGAATAATTGCAAAATGCAGACGAAGTATACTCTGAGAAGAAGATGAAAGTTTTGGCAAACAATTGCCTACAACCCTCTGTTATCTTTTAAACTATTAACCACACAATATTATACTGCATATACTGACAATCATCAGTAGAAATGACTCATACAGTATCTGCATGGAATCATTGGTTTATGTCAACATCCTTCAGCATGTGCTTTTTAATAAACAGATCTTTGCCAGCTTACTATGGACTTCACTGCCTGCTTCTGTCTAACAGCTTCTCTTTGGCTTATTCTTGATGCATCCATAAACAATACTGTTTCAAAAATAGGAGGGAACAGGTGAAGAAAAGAAAGAAACCAATGATTTTTCATAAGAAAAATCAGTAAAAACTGGCATAAAATGCAAGGGGGGGTTATGGTTTTATTTCCACTGGAAAACTATGAACTCTATAGGTTTTTAAATCCTTCCCTCAGTCATTTTATGCCTTCCGCAAAATATATACCAGGCTCCATAAGGTTACATTTGTATAACAAACAAGAATGTTATGATTCTCTAACAGAAAACTTGTAGGTTTTTTTCATATTATGGAAATTAAGGAAGTTTACTCTTACAGTCTACTCTATTTCTATTGGTGCTGGAGCTGTAAGGAACTGATCAGAATTTGAAACACATAATCTATTATCATCTTACTTCCAAACGCTATAATATTTTTTTTCAAACATTATGTCAATGGCCTTTAAGGCAATTTTCTTTTAAGTTTAAAAATAAATAAGTGGTGATTTACTTCAATTCATATTCTTTAAAAAAAAAAGATTATACCACCAGGAAATTCTTTTGTC
>NW_015400448.1:4395-6197 GCF_001527695.2 Protobothrops mucrosquamatus
TGATGCAGTTGAAAAACTGAGTTAGGTCATGTGATGATGACCCGCTTAATGACCACAACTTACCATCAAAATTCCAGGCTCAATTGTGGTCGGAAGTATATGGAATCACACATATTTTTTCAATTAGTTTAGAACCAACAGTTTTTTCTTATATAGATGACCAGCACGATAGTCATTTATCATATATATATATATATATGATAAGATCAATTTAATTTTGAAAAAACATCTTCTCAAGTAATATACTTCGGTGTACTACAACAACGATTAAAATTAAGAATGCACAAGTGTATCTATTTTAGAGGCACACTATCATAGTTTAATGTTAATTGAGATTTTGCTCTAATGTCATAGAATTATTCACGTTCAGAAACATAACCACATCAATGAGGTTTCTCCAAAAATTCTTTACAGCATCTGAGACATTGCTGATAAACAGTTTCAAAATCTTCATCATTTCCCTGGAGGTGGAAAGAAAAAAGAGAGAAAACACAGAGTCCTAAATTACATTTTTTTCTTACAAATAACGATAATTAAATAGATTAAATGAGAAAATACTTACATAATATGGATCCTCAATAATAAGCTGATTCTCTGGATCATAACTACCAAGGAGTTCAATTTTAGCTTTGCAGTTTTTAATTTGATTGCATTTTCTTCTCAAGTCTCTAAAACAGATTAATTAACTTTTCATTATTATTAAGTAGAGCATATCTTTTTCATCAGTATTGCTGTATATAAAAGAAGCATCTGCACTTGTAATAGACTCCCCTGATAACAAAGGTATCTATTCACAATGAGATCCACAGTGAGGAATTTTCCATGGCTTTCAAGCATTTTGCCAAGTAGAAATGGAAATGTGTTAATAATTCATTTTGGAAGAAAAATTGGGGGGGAAAGGCAACAAATATCTTACAGTTTTACTCTCAGCCAATAAAATGGGATGAAAAATCACATATAAAAATGTTGCTGCATCTTCCTTCGGGTACCTGCCAGTAGATAATGGCTGACCTCTTGCAATTATCCAGAAAGTATATCTGTCAGAATGGAACACATAAAGTAGGCAAGTCCTAATTAAGTCATGATCCAGCCTAAAAGAGAGAATCCTAAAAGAGAGAATCCTAAAGCAAGGGAAGATGTTTAAATTGTACAGGGAAGCTGCAACTGAGGGATGCCAATCTGTCTGTCAAATATGGAATTGCAACCAAAGTACTGGAGATGAGGAAATGGAACTGTGTTATGACTGTTTCCCACAGCCAATTTAAAGCATTATCCACCAGTCCTTTAACCAGCATAATATTTGTTGCATCTATCCTACCACAGCATAACTCTGCCAAATGGCTATGACCTTATTTTGCTGTGTGCACGGCATGTTAAGGAAAGGGACAAGGAGATTCCCCCAGCATTGTTTCTTTCCTGATCCATCAAGCATCACCAGCTATGAGGAAAACATTTATCATTCCTTCATGTAGGATGGGAAGTGAGTTCTAACAGATGGCTAGGCTGGTGGGTTTAGCGATCTGTTAAAACTCACTCTGACTTTGTGCATGTGCATGTGCACAAAGTCCATTCAAAGAGAAAAAAAAAGGGAAAAAAAGCAACGGGTGGAAACTAACCAAAGAGAGAAGCAACCTAGAACTAAGGAGAAACTTCCTGACAGTTAGAACAATTAACCAGTGGAACAACCTGCCTCCAGAAGCGGTGAATGCACCAACACTGGAAGTTTTTAAGAAGAAACTGGACAGCCATTTGTCCGAAATGGTATAGGGTTTCCTGCCTGAGCAGGGGGTTGGACTAGATGA
>NW_015400449.1:0-1234 GCF_001527695.2 Protobothrops mucrosquamatus
TCTAGAGTCTCAGCATCTTTTTTACATCGTGGTGACCAAAACTGGATGCAGTATTCCAAGTGTGGCCTTACCAAGGCATTGTAAAGTGGTATTAATACTTCACGTGATCTTGATTCTATCCCTCTGTTAATGCAGCCCAGCACTGAGTTGGCTTTTTTGGCAGCTGCAGCACACTGCTGGCTCATATTTAAGTGATTGTTCACTAGGACTCCAAAATCCCTCTCACAGTTACTACTATTGAGCAGGGTACCACCTATACTATACCGGTGCATTTGATTTTTCTTGCCTAAATTGAATTTAATTTTGTTAGATAACGGCCAGTGTTCAAGTCTGTCAAGATCCTTTTGTATCTTAAGACTATCTTCTGGAGTGTTGGCTATTCCTGCCAGCTTGGTGTCGTCTGCAAATTTGATGAGTTCCCCATTTATCCCCTCGTCCAAATCATTGATGAAGATATTGAAGAGCACTGGGCCTAGAACAGAGCCCTGGGGCACCCCACTACACACTTCCCTCCATGTAGATGTGGTTCCATTGAGGACCACATGCTGAGTATGGCCAGTCAGCCAGCTACAAATCCATCTGGTGGTGATGCTGTCTAACCCACATTTTTCTATCTTATAGAGTAGTAGGTTGTGATCTACTTTATCAAATGCCTTACTGAAGTCCAAGTAAATTATATCCACAGCATTCCTCTGATCCACTAATTTTGTTACTTGGTCAAAGAATGCAATAAGGTTTGTCTGGCATGATCTGTTTTTGACAAATCCATGTTGGCTTTTGGTATTGACTTTGTTTGCCTCTAGGTGTTCGCTGATTCGTTGCTTGATTATCTTTTCCAGAATCTTCCCAGGTATTGAGGTCAGGTTGATAGGTCTCTAGTTTCCTGGATCCATTTTTTTTCCTTTTTTGAAGATGGGAACTACATCAGCTCTTTTCCAGTCCTCTGGTAGTTCCCCAGTGCTCCTCTGAAGTTAAGTGAACTTTTGTTTAGGACGTAGATGTCAGTGCCTTCAATACTTCATCAGTACTGTGTTGCAGTTTAAAGATGTTTGGCAAATACCGTATTGTACATTTAATAAGGGTAAAAGAGAAATTCTCTTCCAAGCTATGCTAGTGCAGCCTCCTGGGCTCTTCTAGAAGTTGGCCTGGTACGTTTGCTACTGGACTGATGAATGACACACTCTCCCACCAGCCATTATTGGATAAATCTATTTACACAGAAAATATTGACCTG
>NW_015400449.1:5046-6195 GCF_001527695.2 Protobothrops mucrosquamatus
GGGATTTTATAGGGATTTTAAAGGGATTTTATAATTTTTCTAATACAGGTTAATTAATATATATTTTAATTTGGCTTTTAAATATTTATTGTATAGCTCTGTTTTTATTTACCTGTAAGCCGCCCTGAGTCCCTCGGGAGAAGGGCGGGGTATAAATTAAAGTAATAAATAAATAAATAAATAAATAAATAAATAAATAGTCAGTAGGTCAATTCCAACAACATAATCAGACTGTCCTGTTGGCAAGCAAGTACAAGGACATGCATAAATATAGAATGAACACTATTTATTTGCTCTATATTTATACTACTTCATGCCCCCAAACCAATCATAGTGGTTTAAACTTTAAAAATCACAGCAATCTTCTAACAATACATAACATTTCTTAGTAAAAAGGTAAAACTCATAATCATAAGTACTAGACACCCCAAATGACACAGATGTTAATCCTTAAAAGCCAGCTCAGTTTGTAGGATTGAAAGTCAGGAGGGAGGACTCTCTCTCGATCACCATAAATAAACTGTTTTAGAGGGCCAGTAACACAAATAAAAAGCACCGTTTTCTCTTCCAGCTGAGGGAGAATCTTCAACATTCTCCCAAGGATGGGTCTTCTGAATGGATAGATGCATACCTAGTTCTAAGCTATATAGATCAAAACCAACACTTTGAACTGTACTCAGAACCTACTAGTAACAAATGCAGAGTCCATGGAAGACTCTTTTAATGTATAGCAGCTCCCATAAGTCAACAGGCAGGCTGCTGCATTTTGCACCAAGTACAGCTTCAAAGAGACCTTCAAAGGCAGTCCTATACATGTTGCAATAATCTATATACATAGAAGAGGAATGATTCTTCAGGAAGACTGTGGCAAGCCAGAGACCTATATAAACTCAAGCCTTATAAGGAAGAGCATAGAAGACTCTATTTGCAATTACTATACACGATAATTCTTCATATTTTGTCTTATGATGGCTTCCCTAATATTTTATAGGCTCATCAATAAATATTACAGTACATGAAAGGTGAATAATCAAAAAGTGGTGGTCAAAGTCTATCCTCTCCTTTAATTAGCTTTAATGTAACCGAGGATAACAGAGAGTCTATGAATGTTTATATAAGCTTTTTAAACAAAAAATGTTAATATTCTAA
>NW_015400450.1:0-5000 GCF_001527695.2 Protobothrops mucrosquamatus
CTTCCTTCCTTCCTTCCTTCCTTCCTTCCTTCCTTCCTTCCTTCCTTCCTTTTTCTTTCTTTGTTTGTGAAGTTGTTCTCTGGTAATCTGAGCAATGTTATAGTTCAGTGGTTCTCAACCTGTGGGTTGGGACCCCATTTGGGGTCGATCGACCATTTCATGGGGGTCACCAAGCAAGGCTGTCCGCCATTTTTTTGTCCTCCATTTTTCCCCCTTTTCCGGTGGGTGCCTTACCTCCCTTGGGCTGGGCCAGCTGGTGGTCGGCCTGCTCCGTCTCTGCCGCTTGCCAGCTACGCCTCAGCCTGCGCAGGGGGCGGAACCACGCATGCGCGGTGCTCCCGGGCAGGGAAAGTCCTCGACTTACGACCGGTTGGGTAGTCCTCGACTTACGACCGGTTTAGTCCTCGACTTACGACCGGTTTAGTCCTCGACCTACGACCGGTTTAGTCCTCGACTTACGACCGGTTGGAGTCACGGCATTAAAAAGGTTGAGAACCACTGTTATAGTTTCATATATGTTGAATATTAATATTTAAAGTTTAAAATCGATGTTTATATTTTCTATATTCCTTTTATTTTTGTTAGGAACTTTCTTGTGAGATTGATCTGGTGGGGGTTTTTGGGAGGGCTATCTCTCTCACACACCATTGTTTGGATAAAATACCAAGTGAAATATCTCCTGAAAGAGCAAGTGATATAGAAACCACTGTGCTATTGACTCAAAGCAGGGACATAGCTAGGGTTGAAGTCTCAGCATATTTCAGGAAGAGGGAGTTTGAAATCCCAACCTTCCAAACTATACCCTAAACTTTCAAACACCAAAAATGGCAACAGCCATTTCTTCAGTGAAACAGCTACTAATCAGTGGGAAATGATTAGTAATTAGTCATTCTAAATCTTCTGCCCAAACTATCATTTCAGTATTATAATATTTCTTGCTGTTAATTCCATCTTTATAAAATATCTCATGAGTTAGATATGGTTTCTTTCCTCTTATTTAAGATAACTGTTTCCAATATGATTTAACAATGCCCCAGACTAAGTGTGTTCTGTCAATTATAGAGAAGAGAGATCTACTAAGATAATAAAAGGGCAACTACAGTGCCTGCTTTAATTGTTCCATTAATAATTTGAAGTTCTGAAAAAACCCAGGGATCTCACTATATAAAATGATTTTCAATGACTCAGGTGTGCTATTTATTGTTGGAATTTTACCCATATTTTTAAGAATGGGGATCTCAAGAACATTGGCAACATGTCCTCTATGCCTTGCAGCTGAGGAACATTTTCAAATATGCCTTGAGTTTCAAATATTGCTCTATTTTGTGAACTAGAAGAACCAAAGAGAAAGATGTGAGATCAGAATATTTTAAGCATAACAGTAATATGTGGGTATTTATTTTTAAATAATCTTCATCAATTTCTCATCTAATCCTTAAATATTATAAAATATGTTTTTTTTCTATTTTATCCTATTGTGATTTTTTTTGTTTTATTTGCTTTTTTATAACTGAATAAAGATTTCCGAGCATTTATTTCAAGAATTCGCATTTTGCATGAAGGGAAGTGCTATATTTGAACACAAAAATATTTTATAAATAACCATTTCTGCTTGCAGCTACTTTATTAGCACTCCTTCCTAAGCTTCTAATATTTGAGGTGACTTGAAATACACGTGTACACAGTCCATGAAAAACCCTCTCAGAATTTACACTCTGTTAATGTACTCAAGTCTACTATACCCATATCAGTGTCTCTCTCTTTTAATGAAAGTCAACAAATATTTCCTTGTTTAGTATCTTTAAAAAAAGAAAGCATCTTCAAGAATCACCAATTTCACAGGGAAAATTAATGAAGCTAATTCTGACTAATTCAAGCCCTTAATCAGCTTTAGTATTATAGAACAACTAACAGTCTGAAAATACTTATTAATTACTCAGTTGTCTTGGTAGCTAGTAGCAACCAAGAGCTAATAAAACAAGAGGTCAAGAGGAAAACATTAGTTCTATGATAAATTGTTGCCATAGGTGCATAACAAAGATATTTTTGATTTCAAAATATATGGGTCTATCTTCTGGTTGACTTGAGGAGATTCCTGTTGTTCACATGCTGCTCTCCATTTTGACACTGGAATACTGTTTCACTGTTCTATGGGCTCCTGGAGAGTTGAAGCAATCAGCTCGGCTAGCATATTTATTTCAGAATTAATGTTGCTTTTTGCAGGGGAGAGGGACGGGTGTGTGTGTGTGATCTGATTGCCATTTGTGTCCTTCCTAGCTTGTTTCTGACAAACAAAGTCTATGGAGAAGCCAGATTTGTTTAACAACCATGTGATTCACTTAAAGACAATGATGATTTGCTTAAATGGCAAAAAGTTCAGAAAAATCAGGTCCAATTCACTTAAAAACTACCTTAGTAATGAAAGTCCTGGTTCCAATCATGGTTGTACATTGAGGACTACCTCTACTATATTTTAAATTTCTGTGATGGTATAAATTAGAACTATATCTCCAGCCTAATTATCTTTAAAGTTCCAATTGTAATTGAAACAATATTTTTTAAAAAAATATTGTTTTAAAGGAGACTAATCTTAAACACATTTACCTCATAGTAGATCTCATTTTCAAAAATCAGGCTGATTCTGAGTAAGTTTATAAAAAAACTCTACTTTTAATGTACATTTATAATTAATTAATTAGTTATAGAGACATGTGTATAACATTGATTCAGAAACAGTATGCTTCTTCCCCCTTTCTCAAAATTATGTCCTTGTTGATGCAATATGTTTTCCCTTGTGAGACAGAAAGAAACTGGCAATATGCCAATAAATGACTGTTTAGCATCATATTAGTTCTACAATGATTAATTAAAATTATTTTAATGAGAAAATTTCCTGAGATGGAACTTATAATTTGCCGGAAAATGTTGCTTGAAAGACAATTCAATAGGACTGTCAAAGGAAGTCACCTTTAACTGTAAGTGGACCTGATAATGATTTGATGTAATTACATAAAACAAACTGGAAAAAATAATGACAATAATTATTGTGTCAAAGTGAGCATTTGTCAACTAATTTATTTGTGTTACTATGATCTACATTTTGGAAAGGACATGTGGAAACTCATCTTTGTATGTGTGCATATGGATTTTCACAAATACAAACACAGAAAGTTGTGCTTATGAAATATAATTGAAAGTTCTATATGGATAACAGTTAGGCTAGCATAATTGTTTTTGATCCAGCCAAGCAATAGAAGAAACAATTTTAACGTACCTTCCAAGACGGACAGAGGGAGATATAGTAGAAAGCAGAAGGCAGGCTACTCTTAGGGAAGGGAGATTGGCTATGTTGAATAAATTCCCATTTATAGGCCCTTGCTCTCAGTCCATGGATCAGGTTACCATATTCTCATGACCTTATACCAAAACCTAATTGGGGGGGGAAAGAAAGTCTTTCCTCTTGGAAATGTGCCCATTGGATTCTATCTGAGAGTCTCTGTTCATATTGTTCTATACATAACTAGATGTGACACCTAACTAGCAAAATTTGGATCTAGAGGCAAGGTGGGAATGCTGCTCATAAATTATGCTTCCTGCTTCAGAGCAGCTATCATGCTGGAGCTGTTGCACCTTATTGAGAGTTGGTGATGGAGTTCCAAAGGGTGAATTTTCTCAGTGAGCTCAACCTGCCTTTCCTAGGAGAAATCTCAGGAGTTAATAACCCCCGATAATATTACCTTGGCCCATATAGTCAGTTGGACATCAATACCCATTGTGTGATAGACAATTAGGTTAACATGCGCTCATCCACTATTTGTGTTGCACTGAGATTCAAGCCAACAGAACCTTTTCATTTGAGCCAAGTTTCTTTGCAGAAAAACATTTTTGAATGACGCTCTGGATCACAAGGAAAGATTGTAATTCTTTCCCCATATATCACTTCTCCAAGATTCTTCACCTCCTTTTAATTTCTGTGTGAATCTAAGTGATATGTCCAAGAATATAGGAAAAGCTACACATAGCTTTATCACATATGCTCGGGCTTTAGGAGGAAATCTTTCTCTAAATTTTCTGTCTTCTTTTCTTCCCTTCTTCCTTTCCCATTAGCTTTCCTGCAAGAATCATATAGAGTTATATCTCTTTAAGTTCTAATATGTTCTTTGGAGATATTAGGTCATATAGAATAAATGTGTAAATATGTAGGATGGAATGGGCCACAATCATTGAACACAGATAACTCATAAGAACTAACACTTTTTATTTGTCCTATTCTTTTTAAATTGTAATCTCAGTTCAACAGACCAAGCATACCATAATTTTATGCCTCTTTTTCATTAATATTTATTTTTAAACCATATGATAAACATCCATAATTTTTATTAGTTTTAGTGGGATAATGATGATGATGATACTGTGTCATTTATGTAATCCAACTATTATTTGGTTGCCTACACTGAAGACTAATATATTTAGGATAATGAGCATTTTTTTTTTAATTCAATAGGTCCAAAAGGAAAATAAGGACAAGAAGAAATAGAAGGTGAAAATGTTGGGTGAAAATTATGTGTTGATTGAATGCAGATGAGAAATGTCATGATTCACATTTGTTTTTCTAATGTGGATTATTTCCTGATGTGGCGCCAACAATATTCTTGTTCTCATATGGCTGAATTTATAAATCTAATTTAGAAGTAGACCCTGTTGGTCTTCTATTCTGTGTGTTTTCATAATAGTGTCATCCATCTGGACTGACTCTTGGTGGCATTTATATTGCTATAAAGAAAAAAATCAGCAGGGTTTATTCTTTAAATTAGTTTTGTCATCTAAACTTATAATTCTGATATGATCAACTCAGCCAAATATGTTTAATTTTATCAATCTGTCCAATTCTCTCATTTAAGGTTTACCCAGAGCAGAGTGATTTGGCAGAGAGATTAGCCCAATGATACTTGAAATGGATTGTATTTCCTTTATTCAGTAGAATTTAAAATAGAAACATT
>NW_015400451.1:0-6194 GCF_001527695.2 Protobothrops mucrosquamatus
AGGAGCTGTGTTCATTTTATGAGTTTTTACACAGAATTAGCATAGCTCATAAACATGTGCTTAGTCCTGAGGAAATGGATTGAGTGATCAGTAGTAGGAACTCCACCACTTGCAGGCTTGATTCAGGCCTCGCCTACGAGTGCCTCTCCTACCTTTAAAGAGGAGTGGGAATCCATCTTCAGAAGAGTCTCTTCTTGTTAAAATAATTAAGACACAATAATTGTCTAGTCTTCAATCTTCTCTTTCTTTATTTTATTGATTTGATTCACTTCAGGTACCGGCTGACTTCAGATTCATTCTGAGCAGCTCATAAAATGATCAAGATAAAATGCAATGCAAAATAGAAAAAGATGGAGAAGAAGATGGCAAACCTGGCCAATAACACCATCAATGTATCCAACAAGACACTCTAATCATCATAGCTCAGGGTCTGGGAGCACAGCCAGGTTTTGAAAACCTTCTGGAACAACGTCAGTATGGGAGCACATGGATCTCAAGGGAACCTCATTCCAGACACTGCTAGAGAGAAGGCCCTGTGTGGGTTCTGACAGATGTCATTGTTTAGTCAAAGGAACTGGGAACAAGACAAACTTGGCAGATGGCACCAGCCAGGCAGACACCATAGGTGACATGCAATCCCTCAGATAACCAGTTCCTATGCCATGGATGGCTTTATAGGTCATAGCCAGCACCTTCAATCACAACTGGAAGCGCAAGGGTAACTAATGGAATATGCAAAGTAGTGGTGTCACCTCAAAGGCAGCATTTCTTTTTAGGGAAGGTTGTTGAAAAAGGGGTGCCTGAAACTACAGAGCATTGTAAATGAAGTAGATTATCTGGATAATTTCAGAGTTTAGCTCTGAGCATGAGATGAAAATGCAAGACATAATAAGTCTTCAATACCATTCTTCTGGTTGCTTGCAAGAATTAGGAGTGGAAGACTATGTTTTACTGTGATTCTGCTCCTTCCTAAATGGGAAGTTCTAGTGAGTTGGAACAATGTAATGCCTTAAGGGAAGAGATGCTGCCTAGAAAATGATAAGATTAAACGGGGAGGATCCCTCAACTACTTAGCAGGTGAAGAAACTTAAAAAAAGACCCACCCTATCTATAAGACTGTTAGAAGTGACAGTTGAAGATTTGTGGTTTCTGCTCAGACTTGCAAGATTCTGCCAATGTAACCTGACAATAAAGTAGAATTAGCTCAGTGGTCATACTTCCTGTTGGGTTTACCTGGGAAGGCTAACAATGAGGGAGGAGAAGTCAACTAAAAGATCACTCCCCTGTGATGTGCCACAAGGTTTGTTTCCCCGCCCCTCTTTAATACCTACATGAAGCCACAGGAAAGGTTATCCATCAGTTTGAAGTGAGATATCATCAATATTTTTTTCCAAAACTTTTTAAGGTAGATGAGAGGTGAGTTTGCCAGACTTTTAATCTAGGAGTGATCCTAGATTCGAGCAAAATGTGGCTTTGGATTGATATTAACAGATTTTACAGCCATAAGGTTTTCTTGACTTCCACAGTACTGAAGTGGTGGGTATTTATCTAAATAGTTGAATTGTTATTGAAATGGCAACATAAAAAAATAAATAATTTGCCTTAACAGATACATGAAGATGCTCATCCTACTTTATCCTGAACTTCAACTGCAAAGTAAAGAAAGGAAATACACCTGACTTTTTAAACCTCTGAACAATCCAGTCATTTAAATTATTATATAGTCAGGAAAACTGAAATTGAACAATTGCAGATTATAAGAAAAACCATTCTGAGTCAAATTAAAGATGCATCATATCTAGCAATGGGAAGACTACCTACTCTATATAGTATACGTTTATATACATCCAAGCCAGTTGGGTAACTTTGAGTCACTCCCTCTCTCTCAGCCCAACCCACCTCACAGAATTTTTGTGCAAACAATAGAAATATGTTTGCTGCATTGAGTTGTTTATAAAAGTAATAAAGGGTTGATAAAAATAGTTAAATAAGTCATCCCTCACATATTTTGCATCCACTGGTGTTGAGGGATTTACAGCTTTTAATCCTAGAAATAATGTCCAAGAGATTTCTCACTATCCATCGATTTCAATCTTAGTTAATTAGATTATACCAATAATATCTTCCAAAGTACATCAGCTACATAAATTTGCTAACAGAAAAAAAAATCACTCAAAATAGTTCTAAATTATTATTGTGCATACCTGCTTGATGCCGTTTGGTTGCGTTACAAGGGCCCAACCCGAACTGACAGTATATTAATGAGGAAAGGAGTGGGTACGCTTATTCCATAGAAGCAATTGTCTTTCAATCATGACTAAATTCAAATTTCAGTATAATCTGGAAAAAGCTTCTTGCCAAATTCAGAGTAAAATTGTGGTCACTGTCATAGAACTTTAATATTATATCAGGGGTGATCCATCAAGGAAGAGGTTTTACTTTGGAATTCTTGAAATATATATTGAAATCCAGGAACCAAGGAATTCACTTTTTTTTGTAATACAACTATTTTGATTCTGATGATTGGATCTGAAGAAGGGCTTGTTCATTGGTTTACATTTTCATGTTGATTCTTTGAATATCTACTTTCAATCCCTGTCTGATTCTTTCCACTGTCTGGAAAATTGGAAGTATTTTTCTTCTCTGACTTCAGCACAAGCACTTTAAACTAGAGATACTTATTACTGTATGAGTACTTATGTATTTTAATGTTACATTGCGCACCAGGGCTTTAAGAATTCATTTTAAAATAAAATAATTCTTGCTGATGAGGTCTGTTTTGTTAATTGCTTAGACCATAGTTTCATGCAAATGCTTTTAAGCTGTAA
The DNA here is from genome assembly GCF_001527695.2 of Protobothrops mucrosquamatus. Taxonomy (NCBI): domain Eukaryota; kingdom Metazoa; phylum Chordata; class Lepidosauria; order Squamata; family Viperidae; genus Protobothrops; species Protobothrops mucrosquamatus. Next base: position 2,829 of record NW_015400451.1, read on the forward strand.
CTTCTTTCCATGTTACTTCCTTGTTCTGAGACACAGCTTCTTATATTTATTAGACATTTTATATATTTTTTTAAAAATGTCAAAAGCCAAAGCATATATGTTATTTAAAAGTCCACAGAAAATGATAAACAAGTATTTAGCTAGCAAACAAATCTGGAAAATGAATTATGGCCACAGCAGTGAGACATGGAATGCAGATTTTGTTATAAATAGCATTTTCTGATAGGATGGAAAAATAATTTTAAATTCTCCTAAGACTGAATCCTTCACGTTTGCAGAATTCAATTTATCTCTGAAAAATGCTGCTGTTGTTAGCAAATGTTGCAATTGTAAAGGCCGCCATTAAGTTATAGCTAATAGATGGTATTTGTCTCTTAACATAGAATATGATAAAAATCCATCCTCATCATTTAACAGTTGATTTAAGGTCAATATCCCCATTTTTTAATACCATCTTTTTCCCAATTGTTAAAGTTGAGTTTTCCTATTTGTTTATGTATTTGCATTCACCTTTATTATTTTTACAAATAACTCAAGGTGGTAAACATATCCAACACTTCCTCCTCCATCTATAAAGTCAGTTTAGCATGGGAAAAATTGTGTCAAATCTTTTTTCATTAGAAGTTCCATCGCACAGTTTCCTAACTGAAGTAATTGTTTCCAAACATATAGAATTGTAGTATATTTAGATCCTACTGCTCTTCATCCATCCAAAGCTAGCATATATATATATACCAAAGTTGCCCAAATCAGAACATTAACACCAATTGCTGGCTACCAATATATAAAAATTGACAATAGGTAAACGTGATGTTATAAGTTCAGATTTGGAAAGCTGAATCTTCCTTCATTAATTGGTAATTGCATTTTCTGTAAAGAAATTCTTGGAATTAAAGAAGTCCATATAAAATTTTTAAACAATGTATGTTCTGAAAATCCTTGCCAGACATATAAACTGGAATTCCTCATGTAATATAAATTAATCTGGGAATAATATTCATTTTGCGAGCATTCACCTTTCCCCAAAGGGTAAGATTTAATAACTCCCATCTATCAAAATCTGAAGAAATCTCAGTATATATTTACATGTTGCTAACTGAATTAGATCTTTTGGTATACACATACTTAGATATTTAATGGATTCAATAGAAATCAGAATTGATATTCCTTAAATGGATGGGTAACAAAATTTTCACCTATAGGAACCAGTTCTGATTTGGATCAGTTAATACAGTAACCTGCTATATTGCTAAAGGCATCTATCTTTTGATCAACACTGGGCCGGTAGTGTGAGACTTAAAAATAAACAGAAAATGTCGTCTGCAAATAAGACCATTTTGTGTTCATCTGAATTATGTATTCCTCTCTGTACCTTTATTTGTGAGGGGAGAGGAACTTCTCTGCTTTTAGCCTACTAGCTTTACTAGACGCACAAAGTGGCCAGGATACATTGTACTCTTATCTCCCTGCTGATTTCAGAAACAGATTCCAGTGGCTTATTATACAAATTAAGATTAAGGACCTAACTGAAAATTCAAAGGAGTGGGAGAAAAGGAAGAGAAAAATATGAATACTTCATTTTGTAGCTAATCTTCCAACTACAAATACATAAAGAGATTCTCCTTCTTTCCCTCTCCCTCTCCCTCCCTCTCTCTCACATACACACATGCACACACACTCAACCAAGGCAGAACAAAATAGATCAACACAGATTAAAAAATCAGCTTGGATCCATCCACAATGCTGAGTTTGTTTATAAAAGAACTTCATTCACATCTAGCTCCACATTTCTTTAGATAACTTCTTCTGATTCTCCCACCTTCATCTAGGCCAGTGGTGGCGAACCTATGGCACGGGTGCCAGAGGCGGCACTCAGAGCCCTCTCTGTGGGCACACGCGCCGTCGCCCCAATCCTAGGCCTTCAGCTGGGTTTTATAAAACCTTTTCGCTTTAGGCCTCCGCCGCCATGTGCAAAAAAAAAAAAAAGGTTCAATCAGTCAATTTCAACTTCTCACGGGAAAAAAAAAGATCTTGCAAAGTTGGAATTGATTGATTGAATGTTTTAGTCCCACCCAGTCTGCCGTTACCACCGCAGCCACACCCACCCAATGGGCCATGCCCACCCAATGGGCCACACCCAGCCAGTTGGCCACACCCAGCCGGCACTCGACGATGCATAAGTGGGTTTTGGGTTGCAGTTTGGGCACTCGGTCTCTAAAAGGTTCGCCAATAAGTTATTCTTACCTGGAAGGAGTCAGACTGAGATACTATATTCCCATGATGGAAAGGAAACAACAAAAGGCAAAAAAGAGCTGGCCCCATCCCTTTTTTAAAAATTCATCAGCGAAAAATGGAAAGCTTCCTGCTCCTGGTCAGAGTCTGAGTCTCACTAGACTGTGCTGCTTCTGCCCACTATCTAGATTGTCAGATTTAGATTTAACTCTTTTGCATCTGAATTTCTTGAGGTGTTTTCTTTCCCTTCATTGCATTAGACTTTACTTATATAAAGCCCTGCAGAATTAGACATGGAACCTGTCTAATCAACATTTTTTTTCAAAGTTTGCACGTGTATAAAGAAGCATGAAGCCAAAAGCACTCTTCTCTGGATTTTCCCCCCTAGATCACAGGTATGTGGAGGTACATAAGATATATGTTACATTTGTTGCTCATCATTAATGGCCGCTATTAGACCTTAAGTTGATGTTGTCATTTTTTAAAATCATGTAATCTCTTCTCAAAATTAAAGGTCCATTTTTCATTTTGACTACAATCCTTTGAGATAAATTAAGCTGAGACATAGTGATCAACTCAAAATCAACTAATTTTGACCCTTTCTGAGCATGAATTGGAGCCAAATTCTTTTTGATTAAAATATTTACATAATGTATTACTGAAATACTGTGTCAACAATTTGTAGGTATCAGCCCAGAGAGCAGGTTGACTTAGCCTTCCATCCTTCCAAGTTTGGTGAAATGAGGAACCAGATTGTTAGGGGCAAAATGCTGACACTGTAAACCATTCAGAGAGTGCTGTAAAGCACTATTGCGCGGTATATAAGTCTTATTGCTATTGCTATAGCAGGCCACTATGCTCTCCCATTGGACAATTCACCTGCTGTGCCCTCCCATCTTTCCTTCCAGGAAAGTAATTGTCAATATATTAATCGACACATTAAACATAGTAACATAACATAACAACATAATGTAACTAAAAACAATTTAAGTGGATGTATGTACACAAAGTTAAGGTATCAAATGCACCTTCATGAAGACATAACAAGCACTTTAAAAACACCTTCTTACTATCCTTATGGTTTATTATGTATTTTAGAACTTTATTATGAATACTAAATAACAGAATAAATGA
>NW_015400452.1:0-2378 GCF_001527695.2 Protobothrops mucrosquamatus
AACCCAATGAGGTGTGCTGGAAAAAGTAATTAACTTAAAATCACCCAGCCAACTTTTGTGCTTAAGGATGAATCAGAATTCATGAGCTTCTAATTTCTAGTTCACCACTAGCTTAAACATCTTTTTATCCAATAAAAATGATAAAGCTTTTTTAGGCCAGTGAGGTCTATGAAAAAAATCCAGAAAAGAAAGAAAAGAGGAGTTTTCAGTGAGCCATCATAGTGAACTGTCACCCTTCTAGAATAGGCTGAAAATGGTCCTCAAATATGGTCCTCAAAATTTGGACTGCCGAAATCTCTCCAGAATAAGGAGAAATTGCAAGATTATTCATAGGTACTCCAGACAGCTGGGTTTTTTTGTGAGCAGATTGCAGGAATTGCTTTTTTGCAGTTGGCTTGCACTTAGCTGGGAGTTGCAGGATTTCATTTTGCTTATAGCCATTAACGTTGCCTGTATGAACTTTTAGTTTGACTGAGGCTCAACTTTTAACCTCTATGGATTTGATTTTGTTTTGGTTTTTTGCTGTTTTTTAAAGTTTTTTTTAAAAGATCGAGAACATTCAGACTGGCAAATTTTATTGAAATCATTGGCTGTGGTTTTTTTTCAATCCTTTAAAAGCAAAAAGTTTAATTAAAAATATAAACATATGTAAAAAAAAGTATTTTTGAAATATACAGCAAAAGGATGATTAACGTTGGCTTTAGAAGGTTCTAAATAGATTAAGGCTCAGATGGGCTTGATTTAAAACTCTGAAGTTAATTGAAATAATTGTATTTATACTTCAAAATAATTGATATGATGATTTTGAAAGTTGGACACTAGATGGCTACCTTAAAATATATTTTTTGGACATGATGAATGAACATTTTAAAGTTATTTAACTTTACAGAAGAATTAAAAGATGTTATAAAAGTGATAAAAGTTGCCACACTGGAATTACAAAAGGGACTTGACAAAGATGCCAAGAATTTTGAGAGAAGAGACAAAGCATGAGAATTTGTTAGAATATTAGAATTCTCTTTGAAGAACTTAAAAATTATTGGGACAAAGAAGAAAAAATACACACTTGATTTAATGGTTTTTTTTAACTAGGACTGGACGATGTTTTAAAGATTTTGTTTAATTGAGATGAAATGGGGGTATTTGCTTAAATAGAGATAAATATGAAAGGAAGGATTCAAATTGGGTGTTAGAGATACAGTTTATAACAGTTATGTTATTTCTGATAAGCCTTAATGGATTCTTGCTGATTAATGTGGAGAGATGAGGTTTTAGAGATGGATTTATAGAAATTGGGGTGATGTATGGGATGAAGAGGTGTTGGTTTTACTTTAAGAAATAGTGATAAGTTGTTAATTTCAACTGAAGATGAAGGAGGAGGTTTCCTTTTCTTATTTTTCTTTTTTCTTCCCCCTTCTTTCTTCTTTTTCTGTACTTTTTAATGTTTTACTTTTTAATACATTTCTATACCATGTAGGTTGTACTATTAGTTTATCTGTATAATATAATTTTCAATAAAGTTATTGGGAAAAAAGACAACATCTAGTAAAAGTGATAAGGAACAGATACAACCTTCTGGAGGTTGTGACTGTCCATAATCATAATGGCAGCTCTTTTGGGTGAATGATCTAGTCCACATTTCCACTATGCCTATTGGGTCATAAAAGTATGCTATGATTTATATAAAATATATTTTAATGCATGTGTATAAATAATATATAAAGTTGTGTTTTCTGATTTTTCCAGTATGTCCTATCTGTCCTGAAATTCACCTATCCAACACTTTTTCAAGGGTAAGCATAATTTCATATACACATGAAAAAGAAGTATTTAACCAATGGGGATTGAACCAGAGAGAAGCTAATCTTTGTACTGCATGTTTTCCAATTGCTATTTTTCCTCACCTGGAGAGCTCTTACAGTATTATGCTTACCTAGTACCCTTCTGGACTACATTTCCTATTAGTAAGCCTGACTGCTGACTCTCCAGGCTATATTATATCCTAATAACAGTAAGTTGTGGGAATAATGTATGCATGCTTTGTTTTCATTTCTATTGATCACAATAAGCAAGATTATCCTGGTCTGTAGGTGTGATGTGCAAACATGGTTTGCATACCATGCTAAGCTATGGTTTCATATCTGGGCTGAAAAAAATTGAACAACACTAAATTGCAGCAGAGATACAGAAAACTCTGACTTTGTTACTACTATCTAGCAGTAACAGCCCAGATATGGTAGCTCCAGTGCTTTTTTTCTAAAAAAAAAAAAGATGCCGGAACTCACATATGTCATACAACCCGCCTTGCCTACCCTACAAGGTTCCATCCAAAAAAGGTGCCGGAACTCCTTTCTGGGCGTTCTATGAGAAAAAAAGCC
>NW_015400452.1:2664-6194 GCF_001527695.2 Protobothrops mucrosquamatus
ACAGAAAACTCTGACTTTGTTACTACTATCTAGCAGTAACAGCCCAGATATGGTAGCTCCAGTGCTTTTTTTCTAAAAAAAAAAAAGATGCCGGAACTCACATATGTCATACAACCCGCCTTGCCTACCCTACAAGGTTCCATCCAAAAAAGGTGCCGGAACTCCTTTCTGGGCGTTCTATGAGAAAAAAAGCCCTGGGTAGCTCTATACTCAACCATGGTTCATTATAAAGCCACTGTTTGTTAGATTTATACAATTCGCTAAACCTATGGTGTCTTTCATCACATATTAACTCAAACTGAACAAGTGCAGTTTATGGCTACATGTGTGAATAGGGAAGAAGAAAAAAACAAGCCATTCTTAATGTTACAGAGCTTTTGGTATACAGTTAAGATGTGAATAGTTTGACTATAGGGCAGGGGTAGGCAACCTTGGCTTTTTTATGACTCGTGGACTTCAACTCTCAGGAATTCTGGGAGTTGAAGTCCACGAGTCATAAAAGAGCCAAGGTTGCCCACCCCTGCTATAGGGGGATTAAATGGATCCAGTACTTTAATAAAACTAATAAAACAAGACTTTTTCTCATCTATCTGTTTACAAAAACGAGAGGAAAATGGCTTGAAATGTATTTGTCATTGTATATATCTAAGGTCTCATACTGCTTATTTCCATTTGGTTCTTACTCAGTGTACCAACCTTATGATTTAATTTAATCTACATACTCCCAGAAAAAGGGCTCAGTTTTTCATCACATGTGATATAAATATAAAAATGTCTTCTGTGTCATTTACAAACATATGTTCTTTGATAAGAAGGGGTTATTAAAGTGTATGTTCTCATTATTGGACATGTGCTTTCCAAGCAGCTTGTCCACACTTTACCACTAATATTCAGTGTAGGCCTAGGAAAGACTCCTATCAAAAGTCCTAAGGGCTGCTACGTTACTGAATTAGATGGATAGCTTTGTTTCCAAGTTCCCAAATAATTGAAAAAAATCCTCTAATAATAAAAAAAACAACAGCAGGAATCCACATGAATGGCTACGGCAGCACACTCTGAGATTTAAAAAAAGCATAAAGCCTCTGTTGCTAGAAACTGAAATTTCACATCCTATACATTTTACAGAATCCAGGAGCCTCCATTACAGATTATAAATATCACATTTTTTTTAACTTATATTTTTTTCACATGTGTTGTCATTGCAGGTGGCAGACACTTGTTGGTGGAATTCTCTTACATGTTTCCTGGAAAATCGGCTGGGTTGAGATCAGCAGCAGTTCAAGGTATAGGTGAAAGTGCAGCATAAATAAATAAACCAATGTTAATAAATAGTCTCTGAAGTACAATATTTAGATTAATATCCAATGAGAGATATATTATTTTATCATATACTTTGATTGTATTCTGAAGTGGAATTTTTAGAAAAGACATTTTTTAAAAATTGTTTTCGTTATTGGGATGTTTTATGTGCAATAAAACTAAAACAAAAGAGATTTGATCATGTCGTCCTTGCCACCTTGATACTTTTGACACATTTATCTTTGACTTTTCTCCTACATTCATGAAATTCATAATTCCTATTTGGATCAAATATGCTGCATGATATATGCATCATAGGTGTTTTTCTACTACTAAAATTGCCATAAACATTGATTAGATTTCTCAATTCCACAAAAACCAGCTTTTGAATGTCAGATGCTATCTAGAGCTAAAAACACTAGCAAACATAACAACCCTGTTTCTTGAATGTCAGCAACATTCCAGTGAAAAACTCTTCACAACATTTATTAGTTTGGGTTATTATTTGATGAAGGCTGGGTTTCCAGGGAAAGAAAAATCAAATTTAATGTTAAATAAGATAAATTCATGCTGGCTACCTTGAAATATGAAATTATTTTCAGCCAATTACTCAGATTTTTAAACATTATACAGGTAATAAGGGATTCATATTGATTCCTGTCAGCATTATCATTTTAATTATACCTGAAAGTAAATATGGGTGGGTGTAGGTGGTTATTTATATGCAAATAAAACGCTAAATTGTGGCATAATTTTGTGCAGCAGATGTTTAACTTCTGTTCTCTTACCCTAGTACAATCTGTTTTAAAAAAGAAGCAGCAACATTGGATGTTTCCAGACTTTTATTAATAATCTCATTTTAGGGGTTTAAGAGAGGCCTAGACAACTTTTTCTTCCTCTTACAATTTTTTCATGTTTTTTCACTGGGTTTTTTCATGCTTTGTTCCATGAAAAATACTGCAGTTTGAAATATGCACAATGCCTTTTGACTGGTGATATTTCAAACTATCCCAATCATTTTGTTCATCATTTGCTTTACTATATTTTTTTAGATTTGGAGCCATGAGTTTTACCCCACTAGATGTCAGTGTAATTTAAGCCAGAGAATAACGACTGTTATGCCATAGTTCAGTAATAAAAGCATCTATGTTCTATATATCTGAAAGGAAGAAGATATTTGTATACTATAAAAGTCAACATCATCACTTTTGATTAAATCTAAAGACAAATAAGCATGCAGACAATACATAAGAGGAATTTTTCATTAGCGTTTTGAAATTTTTTTCAGGCTGTTACTTCTAGCATTGTGCAAAGTAGAGATACTTGACAAAATTCACTTCCTATCTCTGTGTTAAAGCAATCCTGTCTACCAAAAAAGGTCATAGACTTTCAATAGTTGTGGCAGAAAGCCTTGAAACAGTTGTGTGAATCTTCCACATCAGACATCTGCTTTAACTAACACACTTTGTAAATCACTCTGTATGATTGCTCTGCACAGGCTTACTAACTTCTAAATAGTCTTCAAAGGCAGCTCCATGTACTGTAGAGTGTATAACAGTAATCCAATTAAATGGTTACATAGATGACTTAGACCACTTCAATTTTTATATGTAAGTAGAATTCTCCATCAGTACATTAGCTAAATATGCTAAAAGACACAGTTCCTCCCTGAGAATTGAGCAGATTTGTACATATTAATGAAACGCCTCAATGATAAGAAACTTTTTTTTCTGAGGGAATGTGTCATTAATATAGACAAAATTACTCTCTATTATTTTTTGAATCAGCCATGATCAGCTTTTCATACCGGATTCCTGTCTTGAGTGTTTATCCTATAATCTCAATCTAATTTGTGGATTGCTGAATTTTGCTTTAGAGTTTATCACTCAGTGTAACTGAACAAGTGGACTAATTATTTGGGGTACAGATTTGCTATTTGTAACTAGCATAGATGTGCTTTGAAGAGTAAATACATTTGAATAAATCTTGAGCTTAAAGACTCTCCCTCCAGGCCTGTACTACAGTCTTTCAGATTCAGAATTGAGTAAATTTTATGTAAACAATTGTTAATTTATTCCAAAATGTTAATATCAGTGTGAAGTAAATTCTAAAATGTATACTGTAAAGTACTCTATCTTCTATATTTCTGTCTGACAGTTACCAGCCTTCATAGTCTTGCCCCACAATCCCTCTGATTATCAACTGGATAATCCAATTCAAGAAGAATGAAC
>NW_015400453.1:0-1692 GCF_001527695.2 Protobothrops mucrosquamatus
AAGGAATCTGGGGTTGCCTTAAGTGGGCAGGAGAGGCCATGTGAGTGCTGGCACAGGGCATGTGCGAGTTAAGGGGGTCTTGAAGAAGCTTAGAGATGCTTTGGGACACGTTGCTTGGAAACGGTATGGATCCTGCGGCTTGGAGAATGGCGCAAGGCTGCAAAGGCCTCCAGTCTGGGCTTTGAAGCTGCATTTCTAAGTTGCAGCTGTGAGCCAAAGTCCAGTCCTGAGGTCAGTGGTAGATGGCTGAAATGGCCAAGGGCTCCAGGCGTCCACTTAAGATGCGGTTGTCATGTGTCTGATTAACGAAACACTTAAAAGGATATCTTTTCCTAAAAGCATTTATTAAGGTTACAGAGACGTCAGTACAGCATGGTGGAAAAATGCTTAGATCTGATCCTTTTCCGTTACACATACATATTAAGCATTTTTCCCTCCCTTATTTTGGGGTCATGGTTCACATCTTCCAATTAACTTGGACCACATGATTTACTTCCGGTTTCTTTTTCCCGGCTTTCACTGTTGCCTGATTTAACTATATAAATACCAGACAGTTCTGCATATTGTCAAAGCAAGAATATACAGTATTTGCAGCGTTGACACTAGTATTGTTGTCAATCAGGGCTGCTTTGCATCGCTGTGCTGGGGTGGCTCAGGCTTCCAGGGGGGCAGCAGCTTTACATCCCACTTCAGTAGCCCCCCAATTCATGGGTGGCCTGTGCCTGGTCTCCAGGACCTCCCCCACCCCTGAGACACCCCAACAACAGTTGTCTGAGCCTCCCTCCACTTAAGAACTCTCAAGGTCACTTCATGATTGCAACCAGGATTGTGGAATTACGGTTGTGGATCGAAGTGGTCACCTAACCATTGCTTCACTGAACAACCAAAATTCCAGTCCCAGCTGTGGTCATAAGTTGAGGACATCCCTCCTAGAGATGTGGGGGCTCCATCACCAGATATTTTGTCTCAGGTGTACCCGGGACCCAACCCTGGGCAAAAGGTGGGACTGGAAGACCTACATGGTCACTTCCAAGGCTAAGATTTTGTGATTACTCAAAAGGAAATATTATTTTCCATATTTTTTTTTTCCAACAGTGGATAAAAGATTGTGACAAAAAAATTATCTGAAAGCCAACTATCAAGAGATAGTAGAAATTCAGTCCAAGGCAGCAAGTGCCAGAAAGCATGGAGCGTGGGAAACCTTTGGATCCCCCGTCAGACACAGGCAGCTCTCCGGAAAACCACGAAAGAACCCATGAATGCTCAGAGTGTGGGAAATCCTTTGCACACAGGTCCCTCCTTTTGACCCACAGGAAGGTCCATGTGGGAAGCGGATCCAGTCAAAGTTTGGATGATGAGAAATCCTTTTCTAGAAAAGACCCCAAAGATCTCAAAAGCCCCTCCAGACTAAAACCTTATAAATGTGAGGAATGTGACTTATGCTTTGGTCAAAAGTCAAACCTTCTTAGACATCAGAAAATCCACAGTGGACAGAAACCTTATCAATGTCTGGAATGTGGGAATTTTTTCCGTCAAAAAGCCCATCTGGGAAACCATGAGAGAATTCACACAGGGGAGAAACCTTACAAGTGTTGGGAATGTGGGAAGAGCTTTTCTCACACGGGAAGTCTTCGGCTCCATGAGAAGATTCATGCAGGAGTAAAATCTTACAAATGCTTTGAGTGTGGGAAA
>NW_015400453.1:4955-6193 GCF_001527695.2 Protobothrops mucrosquamatus
TAAGACGGAACTCGGATGGGCCATAGGAGGGACAGTTTGTGTTGATCAACCGCAAATCTCAACCCAGGTGAGCATATCAAAAACCTCCAGTAATGGAATAGCACCTCACCTAAAACAACACCTAGAACACTGCACGCTTGTGACAACCAAACCTGTTTTGGAAGCAACAGTGTTCCAGACAAGCAAATATCACAACAACTCAGCCTTGTCCATAGAGGACAAACAAGACAAACAACGTCTGCAAGACCGGGAGTCATGGAGTATACTTCCAAGATGCCCCAAGAGTATGCAAGTGCAGTGCACGTATGTTTCCAACACCAGTGACTATTACAGACCACTCTTAAGACCTAAAGATATCAGAATTAAAAATTCCCAGCAATTAAACAAAATATTTACTATCCAGTTAAGAGGGAACACCAATAAAGTCTTCTAGCAGCTCCCAAAAGAGGCAGCTGTAGATTGCTGGGACTCTGAAGTGTCCCTGAGTGGTTGGTTCCCACCCTGGGAGATGAAACACAGGCAGGATGTCCACAGCAGAGAAGCTGCCTTTATTAAACTGAGGGTCAAAGCCCTTTCCCAGCCTGCTCCCTGAGGGTTGGTCATGGAATGGATGAAGGCTGTAGAAAGCCAAGGCTTCATGCTTCCTAGGAGATCCCTTCTTTGATTGACAGCCTCAGTCCAGGCCAGGAATGGATGAGGTTCCCTCTCAGCTGATGGAGGGATGAGAAGCTCGATGCACTGAGACAACAAGGGGCTCTTTGGCCAGAGCTGGTGTGGGGACCTTGGTGCTCTCTGAGCTTGGTTGTTTTCTTGCAGACGTTTCATTACCCAACTAGGTAACATTATCAGTGCCAGGAAACATCAATTAACCAATTATAGGTTTACACAGTCTGTTGGGGTACCCATATGACAGGATCTAATTTTATGGGATTTTTTTTTGTGGCCAATAAGTAATAAGCAGTCCTAAATATAAAGCTATTCTTCCAAATTTGTATTTTCTGCAAAAAAAAATGGCAAACCCCCCGCAAATTATGATCCGATGGATGCACTATCATGGAACTGGTGGTAAAAGCCAGCCGGTTGCCAAGTGCTCACAATGTGGTCAGATAACCTGGGGGGAGGGGCAACATTTTACAGTGGTCAGAAGTAGTTTATGGACCGATAATGCTTGCTGCAAGTTGAGGACTACCTGTAATGAAACCTTGATAAACACTGGGTCATTCGCAAAAGGGGGTCTG
>NW_015400454.1:0-1426 GCF_001527695.2 Protobothrops mucrosquamatus
TGTACCCTCCCGGGCAGCCAGTACCAGCCAGGAGGGGCACGGATCCAATAAACATGTGGTTGCATTCAGCCTCCCCAGGATCCTGTCCACGTCCTCGGGGGCCACAGAGTCAAACTCCTCCCATATAACAGTCTCAAGACCTGCTCCCGTCTCCTCCCCCGGGGCCACCCAGTCAGAGACAAGACCTTCTAGATTGTAGACCATAAATTAGCAGGATATTTTCATTTCGATTTTAATTTCTAAATAGATCCTGTCTGAAATAATTCAAGTGCATCACAGAATGATTTTGAAGCAGGATATATCTACAGTATTTAATTAACCATTCCTTTTTTAAAAATTATAAGCTGCTCATGTTCCCAGGGCAGTTCGCAATGTGTTAAAATCACAGTTTGAAAAGCAGCTAACACTACATACCACATAAATAGAAAGCAGTGAAACAGCAGAAAATTAGTTTAAAAACAACGCCTACCTTCCACCTCAGCATATTCACTTTTAGTGGATGAAATGTTCCTGTTGCAATTATGAAGTTCAGAACCAATTTAAGCTCTTCTGTTTCTGTTTGCTACAGTTATTTAGAGCTCCAAACACTGATATTCCCACTTCCCATTTCTTCTACCTAATGCTTTGTTGCTATTTGTTTCTATGTGTTCTGTACAATTCTAGACTTTGCAGAAGACTCAGTTGATGCCCTCAAACTTCTCATATTATACCACCTTTGAGGTAAATAAGGCTGATTTGAGACTCTGGGGGTAGAATACTCAATTTAGCCTCCCTGCTTGTGGAAGACTATGGGGTGCCAAGAAATGGGTGGATGGGAATGCAGACAATAGACAATACTTTGAAGCATGCAAGTCAGTTGATACCTTATGTCATAAACAGGAGCTCAATTCAAATATGAAGGAAAGAAGCAATTTAAAGAGGTTAATGAACCCACTACAAATGAGGGCAGGATGTTCTTCTTAGTTTCCAAGATTCTGTATTTACCTCAGACTTATAGTAAGGTAGAAAGCCCATTTGTTGTAGTGGTTAAGGCATCAGTCTAGAAACCAGGAGATCTGTGATATACAGGGCTTTTTTTTGTCATAGAACGCCCAGAACGGAGTTCCGGCACCTTTTTGGGATGGAACCTTGTAGGGTAGGCAAGGCGGGTTGTATGACATGTATGAGTTCCGGCACCTTTTTTTTTTTTTTTTTTTTTTACAAAAAAAGCACTGGTGATATATATCACTGCAGCTGGATAAGATCAAGGAATGCAATGATCACCATTAGTACTTTTTTGTTATACTGATCCTCCTATATATTGATATAAGAATTTTCTCTCTAATGATTTTATCCATTGAAATCAGTGGCCCAGCAAACAAAAGTATATGAGGAAATACTGAAATAGCTCCTGAAATTATAATTCAACTGAATAGCATCACTGCCT
>NW_015400454.1:4562-6193 GCF_001527695.2 Protobothrops mucrosquamatus
GCCTAGGGAATTTTAGCGGGGTTTTTTAGGGGATTTTTAAGGATAATTTTAATGATCGGCCTGTTTAAATATTTCTTTTTAATTCGGCTTTTAATTATTGTATTTGTATTGTAGTTTTTATGAGGCTGTTAGCCGCCCTGAGTCCCATGAGGAGAAGGGCGGGGTATAAATTAAATTAATAAATAAATAAATTAATAAAAAATCTTTTGTGTAAGAGTTATCTTTTTGAAAGCTCTACAGATCTCTGGCTAAGATTCAGAGGATTTGCCCATTACTTCCCACAATACTATGACTTCTACTATGACTTCTGGCTGTGTTGGCATTCATTACAGTCCAACAAAAAATAATGCTTTTGCAAAAATCATTGATACTTTTGCAAAAATCATTGATCATTTCGCACTCGGCCAAAAGTCCTGACCACCACTATTGCTTTCAGCTTTTTTTTTTTTTTTTTTTTTTTTTTTTTTTTTTTTTTTTTTTTTTTTTTTTTTTTTTTTTTTTTTTTTTTTTTTTTTTTTTTTTTTTTTTTTTTTTTTTTTTTTTTTTTTTTTTTTTTTTTTTTTTTTTTTTTTTTGCCATGCATCCACTTTTCCTGTTGAATTTTGATTTGATCACAAGATTAAGACCATTGAATTGGAAAATCATAAACTTAAACAAGCATCACCATCTTTTTCAGCCATCATTTTCCTTTGTGATGCTAGTTCAAATAAAAGTAGTATGCAATAGTGGCGAACATCTGTAGCTCAGGTGTAGGATGAGGGTGAAGGTTCATTCTCCGAGCTTGAGGGCTGATTTCCGAACATTTCATTACCAGGCTAGGTAGCATCTTCAGTGGAGTTTAGGGGATGTCAGTGTCAGTGTTCTACTTATATAAGGGCTTCAGGTGTGGGAGTGTCAAGTGAGGGTCCTGTGATAGGCCAGGTGTGAGTCATCAGAAAGAGGTTTTGTGATGGGGAGGTACTTCAAGTCAGGGACACTGGAGGGTGTGAATTAGTGGGTGAGGAGTGAGTCATCAGTAGGAGACTGGTAATGGGTCCTATGATAGGGAGATTATATCAGGTCAGGGTCACTGGAATGTGAACCGCTAAGGAGAGGGAGAGGGGCTTGAGGGTTAGTGCTGTTGATGGCTGTTTGATTGATTTGGATTCTGAGGAGTTTGTATGCTGGTTGTAAATCAATGTGTCTGTTGATGGAATTGCTTGTGGAGTGCCAAGCTTTGATGAACTCCCAAGCATGGCAGGTGGTAGCATGGCCAATGATTTCAGTGTTGCTCCAATTGAATTGGTGTTGTTTGGTGTCAGTGTGGGTAGCGATTAGGGATTTGGGATCGTGGCGTTTGACTGCTAGCCGCTGTTCATGGATCCTGGTTTTTAACTGATGTGATGTTTGTCCCACGTGGAAGTGGTTGCAATCGTTACAGTTGACTTTGTACATGACATTGCTTCTTTCATCCTTCTGTGTCTTGTTTGGTTCTGGATAATTCCTGGCAGAGTGTGGCTGTGGGTTTGTGGGCTATCACTATTCCTAGGGGTTGGAGAATTCTGGCTTGTCATTTCTGACACCCCTTTTGTGTGTGGTAGGGTTAGTTTTTGCATGGCGGTCAGCTGTGTGGTGTGTGGGTTTGGGTGCTA
>NW_015400455.1:0-2661 GCF_001527695.2 Protobothrops mucrosquamatus
TCTTAACCAGCTGCAAGAAATCCCTAATATATTGTTGCTGTGTTTATCTTGTTTTGTGGTTGGTAGAATTTGCTGTTAAAGAGACAAATATCTGGTAAAGAAACAATGAGAGTGTGCTGTGCTGTACATTGTGAACAGAGAATATGTGGAACATTATGTGCTGGGACTTTGATGTATACTAGGGCACTGTGGACATACTGTAAACATTGCTTCAAGAATAATCTCTGATTGATGGGCATTGGTGAAGCTTCCAGACATACTTTGATTGGGGATGTGTGCCTGTTATGTCTCTGCTGTTTTTGTATTTTCTGCTTGTTTCCTTTTTCATTTCTCAGGCTGAACGTCCATCCATTCTGCCACAGTGAAATGCTTGTTTAAAAGAAATATAATCCCCATTGCCAACAGCGAGGTACATTGTCTTTGTATATTAAAAAAACTGTTAAGGAATTAATATTTGTTAATTTATTAAATTTACATTCAGTCCGATTTCCAATTATTCTGTCTCTGAATATGGAAGTCCCATTGAAAGTATATGAATAAATGCAAAAGGAATATAAAAAGCAACTGCACTGTGGGAGTTTATTACAAACCACCTACTCAGGCAGAAGATATGGACAATGCCACTAAATCAGTTTACGAAGTATTCTAGAACACAGGCTACAGTAATAATAGGGGGTTTCAATGACCTCAACATCTCCTGGAAAATATTTCAGCTAGAAGTGGGAGGTTCAACAGATTTATGATCTCAACCTGACAACTTCATTTTTCAAAAGACAGAAAAGGAAGCAAGAGTGTCAGTTTTCCTGGACCTAATTCTGCCCAAAGTAGAGGAAGTTGTTGGTAGGCTGAAGATGTTAAGGACCTTGAGAGAAGGCAATGATATTACGCTGCAGTTCAAGGAAAGGAGTAAAAGGCTGAGAAAACTCAATTGCAGACATGACCATCTGCAGGGAGAAGCAGTGTGTGTGTGTGTGTGTGTGTGTGAAATGACAAAATGATTGTCTCAGAATCACAACATGAACTCTGCTTCTTTTGTAGATGTATTGTGACAAGGTACTGAACAGGCAAGCAGAAGAACTTGTAGTATGACATCTGATACTCATTTCATCATTCTGTTAAAAAGAACAGAGTTGGAGTTCAGAAAGGTATATTTTAATAAAGTCAGATGAAAAATGGGCCATGCTATGTCTTGAAATCCTGAAAGAAAAACAAGGTAAAGAGGGACAGGAGATACTGAAA
Source organism: Protobothrops mucrosquamatus (assembly GCF_001527695.2). Classification (NCBI taxonomy): domain Eukaryota; kingdom Metazoa; phylum Chordata; class Lepidosauria; order Squamata; family Viperidae; genus Protobothrops; species Protobothrops mucrosquamatus. The sequence goes on from NW_015400455.1 coordinate 1,240, forward strand.
GCACACAATGAAAAATGAGAAGAAAACAGGGAAAATTTGTGTAGACAAATAATAACCGGACTGACAAGGACAAAATCAAAAAGCAAATATTGTACATAGGAAATGAAAGCAGAGGCTGAAAATCTCTAGCTCTGTTAATTATAAGGATGGAGTCAAGAAGATGGAAGCTAAGAATGAGATGTCTTGAATCATCTATATAGTAAAAAAGTTGTGGTGGAGCATATCTGAAATTAAAGAAGAGACAAGGCAGCTGTTGATCTGAAACATACAAAATTGAGAAAATAATAATGAGTTATAGGCTAATGATAGAACTGTTGAACACCTTATGATGATTCTCAGAAGATGAAAAGGATCCTTCCTACCATGGTTGAAGAATGGAATAAGGAAGAATACATGATTCAGTTATAATAATAGCCTCTTTTCAAGTCTTCAAATACATTTATTTGTTTATTTATTCAATTTATTTATTCAATTTATTTATTTGATCAATTTGCTTGGCCATGCACTTCCTAGAGTGAATCTGAATGGCTAACTAAACATTAAAAACAGTAGTCAACAATACTAATAAAATTTTTAAAAACTACCATTCAGACCTCATCAAGCCACAAAATTCAAAGATGAGCACTTTTAGCATCCTGGCTTAAGTTCTGAAAAGAAAGCCCATGTTTTGAGTGCCTTATTAAAAGGCCAATCTACCATGCTAGAGGACAGGAGCTGCCACACATTAATAAAGGACCTGGCAGAAGTGATTCTCAGAATTGCTGACTTATGCAATTAACTTTAAGGCAAAAAAAATGACATAGAAGACAAGCTAAATATTTACTGGACAAAGGAGATATAGTGAAGAGATGGTGTGAATGTAGCCCCTGTCCTCTGGAATATTCTCCTTTCAAATTTGAAAAGTGAGATTATAAAAGCCCAGTCTAGCACAATACCAACAAAGAAGAAAAATAATAGCTCTAAAAAGAAACCAACATGGCTGCATAAATAACCCTGATAAATTGAAAGACAAAAAGGACAAGTATAAAAAGTGAAGAAAGAGGGACACATAACTAAGACAGAATATCAGCAAATAGCCCGAGCCTGCAAAGATGATGAGGAAAGCTAAGGCTCAAAATGAACTAAGGCTTGCAACAAAAGTCAAAAATAACAGAAAAAAGCTTCTTTCAACATGTAAAAAACAAGAAAAAAGTTAAGGAAATGATTGGTCCATTAGTGGGGAAAGTGGCAAGAAGGTGACAAGCAACAGGAAGAAAGCAGAACTATTTAACTCATTTTTTGAATCTGTCTTTACACAAAGGGGAAAAAACAGTCCAACCTATGAAAAACAGTACCGTAAAAAACAGATTAGAAACACAAGTTAAGATAGGCAAGAAAATGTTAAGTGAGCACCTGTCCAAATGAGTTCAAAGGACCATATGG
>NW_015400455.1:2907-6192 GCF_001527695.2 Protobothrops mucrosquamatus
TTTGAATCTGTCTTTACACAAAGGGGAAAAAACAGTCCAACCTATGAAAAACAGTACCGTAAAAAACAGATTAGAAACACAAGTTAAGATAGGCAAGAAAATGTTAAGTGAGCACCTGTCCAAATGAGTTCAAAGGACCATATGGATTACACCCCAGGTTCTGAAGGAACTGGCAGATGTGATCTCAGAACCACTGAACTATATCTTTCAAAGATTCTGGAGCACTGAAGAACTTCCAGAGGACTGGAAAAGAGCTGATGTAGTTACCATTTTCAAAAAAGGAAAAAAATGGATTCAGGAAACTACATACCTATCAGCCTGACCTCAATACCTGGGAAGATTCTGGAAAAGATAATCAAGCAATGAATCAGCAAACACCTAGAGGCAAACAAAGTCATTACCAAAAGCCAACACGGATTTGTCAAAAACAGATCATGCCAGACAAATCTTATTGCATTCTTTGACCAAGTGACAAAATTAGTGGACCAGAGGAATGCTGTGGATATAATTTACTTGGGCTTCAGTAAGGCATTTGACAAAGTAGATCACAACCTACTACTTGATAAGATAGAAAAATGTGGATTAGACAGCATCACCTCCAGATGGATTCATAGCTCGCTGACTGGCCGTATTCAGCATGTGGTCCTCAATTGAACTGCATCTACATGGAGGGAAGTGTGTAGTGGGTGCCCCAGGGCTCTGTTCTGGGCCCAGTGCTCTTTAACATCTTCATCAATGATTTGAATGAGGGGATAGATGGGGAATTCATCAAATTTGCAGATGACACCAAGCTGGCAGGAATAGCCAACATTCCAGAAGATAGGCTTAAGATACAGAAGGATCTTGACAGACTTGAACATTGGGCGCTATCTAACAAAATGAAATTCAATGGTGAAAAAAGTAAGGTTCTACATTTAGGCAAGAAAAAACAAATGCACAGGTATAGTATAGGTGGTACCTTGCTCAATAGTAGTAACTGTGAGAAGGATCTCGGAGTCTTAGAGGGCAATCATTTAAATATGAGCCAGTATGTGCTGCAACTGCCAAAAAAGCCAACACAGTGGTAGGCTGCATTAACAGAAGGATATAATCAAGATCATGTGCAGTGTTAATACCACTTTATAATGCCTTGGTAAGGACACACTTGGGATACTGCATCCAATTTTGATCACCACGATGTAAAAAAGATGTTGAGATTCTAGAAAGAGTACAGAGAAGAACAATCGTGATTAGGGGACTGGAGGCTAAAACATATAAGGAACGGTTGCTGGAAATTAATATGTCTAGTTTAATGAAGAGAAGGACGAGGGGTGACATGATAGCAGTGTTCCAATATCTCAGGGGTTGCCACAAAGAAGAGGGAGTCAAGCTATTCTCCAAAGCACCTGAAAGCAGGACAAGAAGCAATGGATGGAAACTAACCAAAGAGAGAAGCAACCTAGAACTAAGGAGAAATTTCCTGACAGTTATAACAATTAACCAGTGGAACAACCTGTGAATGCTCCAACACTGGAAGTTTTTAAGAAGAAACTGGACAGCCATTTGTCTGAAATTGTATAGGGGTTCTTGCCTGACAGGGGGTTGGACTAGATGACCTCCAAGGTTCCTTCCAACTTTATTATCTAGGTAAAAGATTGAAGAGTAGAGATATTACATTGACAATAAAAGTATTGTTAAGGCCATATTTTTAACATAAGGCTGTTAAAACTGGACTATTAGAAAGTCTGGCCAATGAAAAATGAATACCTTTAAATTGGGGTGCTGGAGAAAATGCTTGTGAATGCTTCTTCAATCACAAGTATAGCTAAAGTAAAACAGACTGCTCATGAAAGCATTAATAATGTGGTAAAGCTTAAATAGTTTGGACTATTGTGAAGACAAGTCTTTGAAGAAGACTCTCATGCTTGAAAAGGTGAAAAAAATTGAAAAAGTTGCTGAGAACAACAAAACATTTATGTACTATCATTGATGATACATCAGACATGAGCATATAACAACAGTTACTGGCAGACAAATATTTACTGGTGGACAATGATGTATGCACATTGGATCAAAAAAAATCAGAAACAATGAAATGATTGAATAACAACAATATCTGTCCCATCTCACTGTTAAACTCTTGGAATATGCTATTTGTGCTTTGTTTGTATAATTTAAACTCTAGTGGTTTTTTTTAGTAATGCTTTTATGGCAGTTCTGTGGTAAATCCCAGATAATTCAATCCCACTCTATCTGCCTAAGCTTTAAATTGGAAACTTGTGGCAGGATGCCTAAGAGAAGACACCTATCCTGATGATTAAGGTTCTGTATCAATTTAGATAATTTGTCCAAGCCCATTGTAGCAACAGCATTAAAAGCAGATTTATTAGAAATTGGTATAGTATCATTATGTTTATGATCATCACAATTGGACTTTAGCACTTGCAGTTTATAAACCAGGAATTCTAGAATTTGTAGTATTGGAGACAGGCTTGTCCCTAGAATGGATTTCTTCACACAGTAAACTTGTGGTACTTTCATGTTGGCACATTTGCATAAGCCATAATTTTGAAGAGAACAGTATGAGAGAAGAAGTGCTAATATTTGCAATATAGAATTGTGCTTCTAAGGCATTTTACTTCTAAGAGAAGGCTTAGAATCTGGTAGAGGATGGATCTGTCCATAGAATTGGTTTTGGTTTGTGTCTGCCTTGTTTGTCAGCTTTGTGTATGCATGTCAGCAACAAACAAGACTATAAATTAATTAAAAGGAAACTTGAAAATGGATAGTGTATGACATATTTCTGTTGTCCCAAAGGTGCTTTTTTTTTTTTCAAAAGGCAACTGGACTTTGTTTTTCCTTGAAGACGATTTGATTCTCATCTAAGAAGATTCTTCAGTTCTAACTGAAGTTTCTGTTATTTCAATTTTACTAGCCTGATATTTTGGTGAAGGTGCTGGAATAAGATGACCTCAATTCTAATTCATCCTCAACCCAAGAAATTTACTGGATGACTTTGGGCTAGACAATTATTTCTCAAGCCAAACTGACAGGGATACCTTATAGGAAAATGAAATAGGATTTGCTACATATGTTACTTGAATTCCGGAAGAAAACAAATCTAACAAACAAATAAATAATACATGCAGAATGAAAGGGCACAATTTTGTCCTTTCTATTGAATATTGCTATATGGAATGGAGGTAGAAGCATTCTAGCAGCACTGGGAAATCTACTGACATGATAGAATTGGATGGATTTGCCATGCTAGCTATTTGCATGGAAAATCAGTACAGCTTTGGAACA
>NW_015400456.1:0-1955 GCF_001527695.2 Protobothrops mucrosquamatus
AGATTGGAAGACCCACCCACTAATTTAGAAACCTCAGGACCAAGTAATAAGACTGTCTTACATAGATTAAACAGGGAGACTAAGCAAATTATCCAAGATCTTGGGAAACACGATCAAAGTCCACCAGAACTGTATATTTGACTTTACTGTAGTCATAGCACTGCAAGTAAAAGACTCTACTTCTGAAGGAAAGTTTGGCTGGAATAGGATGAGTTTTGAACTCCCTGGTGTAATTCCATGAAATTTGGTCCATTGTTTCTCAGTTAATCTGCAGATGATATGCAATGTCATCTGTTACTAGAGTTCTTTCAGTATATAGGATATTATATCTTGCTGATGAGTCTTGGCTTTAGTCCCAGAAATATAAATACTAAGACACAAAGAAAGGAAGAAAAGGAGAACTATCTAGTAACCACTGAGTCTAGAAATATCATTTTTTGCTTTCCCCCTTTTTTTCGCAAGAGTCATTTCTTCTTTTATAACATATGCAAGTTGCACGTGTTAGATACCTCTTGCTACTCTTTTTCTGAATTCTCCACAAATTGTTGCATCTTACCACAGTATCAAGATTTTTTGTTGTTTTGCTCTGATGTACTGTATCCTGATGCCAAAAACAGGTGCAGCAGAACATATTCTGCCATTTAAAACTCTATGTATGCAGGTGGAGGGATAAGATTAATTGTAAGTATGTATTATTCAAAATACTATCGGTAACATAGTTCAGAAACCAGAAATCAATGCGTATGGTTCTGAATTGCTTCTTACATAAAATGTTTCAGTAGATAAAAATGCCTGGAGTGAAATGTTCTCCTTAATCAGAAATGGCAGACATTTTGATTTAAAGGAGGATTTACAAATGGCATTCCCTATCTGCAGACATTTCAGTCTGCTGCATGTCTGGGGTTGGTCCTTCTAAGACAGCTTGCTTGCAGCTATCTTAATCTTCTATTTTGAACTTTTGCATGGAAAAGTAGCTAAAAGAACAGATGGAAAAAGCTGAAAGACTGCTTAGCTCATCTTCAGTCATGTTCCATTTTTCCCTTGGATCTTGTGAAGGCTGTTCCCTCAACTGCTTTGTTCTGGCTAGTTCCAAATGATTCAGTTGGGGTTACAGCTTCTTTTAATCGGCCGTGGCAAGAAATTAGGAGCATTTTCCTACATTTTCTTGTACTCTGTGTTCCACTTCCTCCAAATGAGCGTCACACTTCACTGAGGCTTTTCTTCCACCCTAAAATTTAGTTGTATTTCCAGTCTTGAAATGCTGGCGTTTGTTTCATCTTTTCCTCCCTATCCTGTCTTTCAGATGGTCATAAGAATATTGCTATTTCAAGCTATACTTTATCAGACTTCCATGTGCTGAAAAAGCATGTAAGAAACGAGGAACTCCTGCTTTTATGGCTCAATCCCACTAACCTCCTTTTCTAAATTATTTGGACCTTCTTGATCATCAGGTATTAAAATTTCAAACAGGAGTAGCTGAATAACTTTGCAAACACTGAGAATCCAACACTGAATTCCCTAACAATGAGTACAAGCTAAGGCTGTATAGACAGCCAGTTTTGAAGGGTCAATTATGAATGACATGGAGGGAGCACCTAGCACCCATTATAAACATATTTAACAGGCTATGTAGTTCCCTGGTTTGCCTTACAGAGAATCCCAGCAAAGGACACATTAGGTTTAATATGTGATTAGGGGACTGGAGGCTAAAACATATAAGGAACAATTGTTGGAATTGGGTATGTCTAGTTTAACAAAGAGAAGGACGAGGGGGGACATGATAGCAGTGTTCCAATATCTTAGGGGCTGCCACAAAGAAGAGGGAGTCAGGCTATTCTCCAAAGCACCTGAAGGCAGGACAAGAAGCAATGGATGGAAACTAATCAAGGAGAGAAGCAACCTAGAACTAAGGAGAAACTTCCTGACAGTTAGAACAATTAACCAGTGGAACAACC
>NW_015400456.1:4706-6192 GCF_001527695.2 Protobothrops mucrosquamatus
ATATATATATATATATATATATATATATATATATATATATATATATATATATATATATATATATATATATATATATATATGAATATGTGTGCAGGTGTATATATATGTGTATGTATATATTGGTATATATGTGTATGCACATACACATACACATACACCACACACACACATACTCACACACACACATATTTAAAATCTGGAACAAATCTGTTTGACTGAATGTAAATAGGAAGTGTTAGAAGTTAGGAAAAACTAGCCCACAACATAAATGGATTGTGGTACTTTGAAGACAAGCCCTGCCCTATAATTATGACTGATAGATAGCAACTGTTGAAGTAGGTGAAGGAGACAGAATCTCCATCTTCTTTTTCAAAGACTGGATTAATCAGTCAAATGGGAAAAAACTTCCAAAAAACAAATAAGCAAAAACAGCCTTCTTCCACTACCTCCTTCTGGTAGAATCTGCAGACATTTTACCTTAAAGAGCTGCTGCTTCAGACTTTACACAGTGCAAAAATCGGGCTGTTCCATTTTGTTAGCTTTCAAAATGAGTGATACCCCCAACTATGAATTATGCAGCCATTAAGATGTTACAGCCAGACCCCTGTGAATAACTGTAGAACTATAGTGCCAGGAGAAATGATTGAGTATTTTTGTTGCCTGGGAAGAATCAGTAAATGCCCATCCTTCCTATCTAGATGCATTGTACCCCAGTGCAGTCAATTTTTATTTTTGTTTTTATTTGGCACAATGTTAGTACCTCTTCCTCTCCTTGTAGGAGGAGACCCATGTCAGTTTATGATGGTGAAAACTCAGAAGGAGTCTGGTAGCACCTTTCCTGATGAACACATTTTATTCAAAGGCATATGCTCTTTCCTTAAATGCTAACTTGAAAAAAGAAAAGAAAAAGCAAAACTATCACCAGTGGGATAATTGTATCTCATTTATGGAAAATATTGCTTCCTTTTTGCTAGCTCTTCAGTAAAATATGAGCTCTTTTTTCTGTCTTACATAAATATAAGTCTATTCCACTGCTTCCCAACCTCAGAAATTTTAAGATATGTGGAATGCAACTCTCAGAATTCCCCAGCCAGACATTTTAAGTTACCGAGGTTGAGAAACACTGGTCTACACAATATGGAAGGAGAAGAAATGGGTAATAGAAAGGAAAAAGTTTTAAAAACAAAGTATAGCCCAAAGTTTATAGATTGCAACCATAGAAATTTGGGTGTGGCATTGGGCAGAAGTAAGACCTAAAGAATGACAAATCAATGGATCCACTTTGGTCATTTTGATATGATTCAACCCATCCCTCAGTCATCCTAGCTCCTTCCTGATACAGGAAGTCCTCAATTTACAACCATTCATTTAGCAACTGTTCAAAGTTAAAATGACATTGAAAAAGTGATTTACAATGGTCCCCATCCTCCTGATTGTCACTGCATTGCCATGGTTATGTGATTAAAATTTGAGCACTTGGCAATCA
>NW_015400457.1:0-6190 GCF_001527695.2 Protobothrops mucrosquamatus
GTGTTTTTTTCTGAAGTTTTTGATAATGTATTCATGCTAATCAGCCTAAAAACAGTAGGATCATACTGTTGTTATGAGACCCAAGCAGCAGAAGTGATAGTTACAGTACCCACAATTAGAGGAGCTAATTTCTTATTACCTACCAATGTTAAAGGATGGAGTTCCTCTGAGACAGCTTGTTGTTTATCCTTTTTTTTACAAGCAGAAAGGATTTGTGTTTGGCACCAAACTAAAGGGCAAGACAAAGCTCTCCTGGCTGGCTGGCAAAAGGGTAATGATTGGCGGAAACCATTCTGTGCTCATGCCGGAAATGGAAAGAAAGCTCTAATTGATTGTCATTCTCTCTGGGGATTGCAGATTCACAAAGTTTCCATAGCCATTCCAATGTCATCTTCAACAGAACAGTCATACAAGCCTTGCTTCATTGAAATATTGCAAGCAGATGACATGAACTAGGATTCTATGTGAGCTTGATTGACGGCTTCTACCTTTTTCTATTTTTGCTCTCCTTTCATGCGGTGGGTAATTGTGTAACAGATGTTTTGTAGGAAACAAGAGTGATATACTCCTAGTTCTCTGTTCTTTTGACTCTAAAAGGCAAAGCCTCCTTTTAGTGACACTCAGTGGCTATATGAACACATCCATGTACTGTAGTAACAATACAGTCATTGCTTTTGTCTTGGATTGTTTTTTCCAACATATTAGTCCTGTCAACATTCCTAGTTTTCTGGTGGTCCCATGCATTAGCCAGGATGAATCCCAATGCTGGTATTTGCTGTGACTGTGCAATCAATACCCCTCTTTTATTTAGTACTTGGAGATGTCTTAGTACTGCCAACAAAATTCAGCTGTGCAATCTTTTGTTGCATTTTTTAATGGTACTGAGGCAGCAGTACATGAGAGTGCTACAGATGAAAAACATCTGGATCTTCCATACAATCTCTTACAAACAAGGCAGGACATTTGTGTTCAACAAAGCCTAAGATGAAGTCCCTTCAATCTCTCCTAGTTCAGAAATCATGCAAAATGTGTGTTACACCTAACATAACTGTGTTGTCTTCAATATTATTGTATCCCTGAATGAAAGACACAATTGTCAGTTATCTCTTCCAAATAGAAATGCTTCATTGCTTCAACAAGCCTTAACCATGGGTATCTGTTTCTTATCACTGATTCTCTTTTCAGTCTTTGCAGTTGGGGAGCGGGGGAGTGTCCCTGTTCCATTCACAGAAAACCAGCTTAAGGGAAATCAAAAATCAATGAGGAAAGTAGGAGGGGAGAATCACAAGTCAGGGCAGGCCAAGATAAGCAAAATTGTTTACAAACTCAAAGGATAAGAGATTTCAAGGCTAAAGGACTGCCATGTAGGAAAGTCCAACCTCTAAAAGTTCCAGGGGAAACTTGAAAAATGATTAAGATGAAGCAGAATATTTGCTTATGCTTGGTGTTTGTTGTTTGAGGACTGCATACATTCCAGTCAAGGACTTCCTTGTTTGTGGAATATTCATAACATTCTGATGGCTCATCTAGCCCACCAGTATGAATGTCATCCACAACAAAGGCAACCCAAATGGTGTGAGTAATTGAAGCCAGCATGAGGACAGAAGAAGGAACTAAAGTGAGAGGATATTTATTTACTAACAACATCTGTTGAACATATTGTAGCCTGGGTTTACTTTAGGACAATCCTAAATGTTTCAAATAGGAGAAGGGCTGAAACAAAATGTTGACTATGTTAGGCCCAGCAGTTGACTTTTTTACAGAGTGCTCTTATTCCCTCTCTCATGTCCCCTGAGGACAATCTGTAGCTTCTTAAGCTAGAAGACAGCAAGAAGTAAACTAATTTTGGAAACACTGGACATATTAAGGAGCTAATCTTTCAGGGAAAGCATGAGTTTACCCACCTTCAGGATACAAGGAGTTCCTTTTTAATTCTGCATGTAAAATGGAGTCCCTGTCCCCCATTTCAACCAACGAGCAGACAAAACAATTCTTATATAAGAAGCCAAAGTCTAAGAAAATATGCTGAGGAACTTCTGAAGTCCTGTACAGGTAGTCCTCGACTTATGACCACAACTGAGCCCATAATTTATGTTACTAAGTGAAACATTTGTTAAGTGAGTTTTGTCCCATTTTACAACTTTCCTTGCCACAGTTGATAGCAGTGTTCCAATATCTCAGTGGCTGCCACAAAGAAGAGAAAGTCAAGCTATTCTTCAAAGCACCTGAAGGCAGGACAAGAAGCAACGGATGGAAACTAACTAAAGAGAGAAGTAACCTAGAACTAAGGAGAAATTTCCTGACAGTTAGAACAATTAATCAATGGAACAACCTGCCTCCAGAAGCTGTGAACATGCTTCTTAAAAACACTGGAAGTTTTTAAGAAGAGACTGGACAGCCATTTTTCTGAAATGGTATAGGGTTTCCTGCCTGAGCAGGGGGTTGGACTAGATGACCTCCAAGGTACCTTCCAACATCATCATCATCATCATTATCATCATCATCATCATCATCATCATCATCATCATCATCATCATCATCATCATCATCATTATTATTATTATTATTATTATTATTATTATTATTATTATTTAAGTGAGTCACTGCAGTTATTAAGCTAGCAACATGGTTGTTAATTGAATCTGGCTTCCCCATTGACTTTGCTTGTCAGAAAGTCACAAAAGGTGATCACATGACCCTGGAACACTGCAACCATCATAAATACGAAGCAGTTACCAAGTATCTGAATTTTGATCACATGACCATGGGGATGCTGCAACGGTCATAAGTGTGAAAAAATGGGCCTAAGTCACTTTTTTCAGTGCCATTGTAATTTTGAACGGTCACTAAATGAACTGTCGTAGGTCAAGGTCTACCTGCCATTGAACTCAGATGGGTTCAAAAACTCATTTCTAAAAGCACTCAATATCAAGGAGGCAGTTGATGGAGCAGTAATGATCACTGTATGACAATGAATGAAAAGCACTCATTGCAGGCAGCAAAATGTTCTGATTGTTCTTCAGTTGCTGAAAAACCAATCAGAGGAGGAGAAAATTTGGAGTAAAATTGCAGCAAAACCAATTGAAGCCAAACGTACACCGATATATTTCCCCCATAACCTGCAATTCCATGGGAGAGGTAGACTTCTTAATGTGTCGTCTTCTGTGGAAAGTGATTTATAAGCTGCTTTTGGTAAGATCTATGCAATCTATGCTTCCTGTCTATTGGCCGTCACTTGTAACAGTTACCAGTCCTATAGAGGGTATGGCAGGACTTGGTTCACTGCCTCAATATAGTTTGCTATTTGTTTTATATTAGTCTCTTAGACTCCATATGGATCTTGTACTGTATATGTCTAATAGGATAGCCTAGGTCAGTGGTGGCGAACCTATGGCACGGGTGCCAGAGGCGGCACTCAGAGCCCTCTCTGTGGGCACATGCGCTGTCGCCCCAGTCCTGGGCCTTCAGCTGGGTTTTATAAAACCTTTTTGCTTTAGGCCTCCATCGCCGTGTGCAAAAAAAAAAAAAAAGGTTCAATCAGTCAATTTCAACTTCTTGCAGGGAAAAAAAAAGATCTTGCAAAGTTGGAATTGATTGAACTTTTTAGTCCCACCCAGTCTGCCGTTACCACCCTAGCCACGTCCACCCAATGGGCCACACCCAGCCAATGGGCCACACCCACCCGGCACTCGACGATGCATAAGTGGGTTTTGGGTTGAACTTTGGGCACTCAGTCTCTAAAAGTTTCGCCATCACTGGCCTAGGTGTTTATCTGGTGCTGACTTTGTGCTCTGATTCAGTTTGTTAAACCTAAACATCCAGCTATATCCAGTAAAGTGTGACTCTGCCCAAGGAAGATCACTCTTCTTGAAACATTAAGTACAGTACTAAGAAACATTGGTATTATTTTGACTTACATTTTGGGTAATAATTTAGGAACTATTTTCTAGGAATTTGAAGTTAGAAGGGAACAAATCAGTGGTCGGATTCAAATATGTGAACAACCAGTTTTCTGTGTGGATACTGCTTCCAGAAGTCCATTCTGGGCCTGGGCAAAAAAAATTAGCTACCACTTCTGCCGATGTGGTGCAAACTGGTTGAATCCCATCACTGGAACAAATCAGATATCAATATGATGTTACTAGATTCATGAGAGAGTACAAACTATGTTACAGCAATCAGCTTCTCAGCTGTGATAAATCCCATGTTCAGACCACAAAATATTTGGATATATCTGAATATATAACAGTAGTTGCTTGGAGAGAAATCCATTATTTCGATATCTGCTTGTGGATAGCCACAACTAAAAACAAAACCTGAACTAAATGAACTATTGCCAGTTTTTTATATAGTACTTTTTAAATATCAGAATGCAAATTAAATGGAGACAGTAATCACTTCAGAAAATTAACTGTTACCAGAAGTAGACAATATGGAACATTACTCAAAAAATGCCAGTGGTGTCCACAGCAAATGACAAAATACTGATACCAAATAACGACAAAAGCATATTAACAATCATGCAAATACTGTAATTACATATTTGGGTCAGGATATCTCTTACAACTATGTAAACCATGGCATTTGCATGAGGACATCGTCATGTATGTGTCATTATTTGCCTCCCCACTCTCAATGGATAATATTCTGATACATTGCAAAGTGTTAGCCATTACCCATACATAGAACCAATACAATATGGTGAAAATTGATATGGCTTTCTGATTCTATAAACTAAGTAAAATTGAAGTAACCTGGTCATATCTATGGAAGACTGACTATGCATAGAATTATAATCTGCTACATTTACCTGAACTATCAGTCTGAAAATGCACCCTTTTAAAGACATTGTTAAATAACCTTAGTTCATCACACAAGTCATCAATGAAGTTCCAGTTTATTATATATTTATCATTTTTCTCTCTTGTTTTTTCACATTATTCTAGATTCAACAAATCTAATGCAACTTTCCTTCTTTAGGAAACAAAAAGGAGTTGGAAGCATCTTCAGACTTGGTTGAAGACTTGGTTTTGATTTGGTAGAAAAGAGCAGCATCTGGCACAAATTCCCCATTCTCATAACCTGAATTCTTTCTCAGAATATTATTCGGAGGTTCTAATTATTTCATTGGGCAGTGGAAGCCTGACAGATGCAGCTCCAGGAACAGTTTTCAACAAGATTCCTTAGCCTTCATCAGGCACGCCTTGCAAACCTACTTTTCTCTACCCTAGATATGGCCAGCCCATTGACTGACATTGCACTCTTTTATTCTCGGGATGGAACTTGACTGCAATGCTTTAAAAGAAGGTTGCAGATGCATAGCTGTTCCAGCAAAGATCCATCAAAAATAATCTCCGGAGCAATTTCCTAAGCTGCTATTATTTCTGTTTGTAAATCTTCTTCCAATATTGTTGAGACAGTTTTCTTTTTTCCTAAATATAGCACTCCCTTATTGTTACATTTTGTCCTCCTGAAATAGATCTTGCTTACTGAAAGCAATATTCAGTGAAGGGTTTAGTGTGCATGTATTTTATAGCTGCAATAGAAACTTACTTGCCTCTGAGCCGATCATCATTTTTCTGAGACATTTGCCACAATCAAGAAAGCAAGAAGAAGAAAAAATGCCATTGCAAAGCAGGGAGCTTCCTAAAGCGGACGTTTTCTTCAAATTGCAACAGAGGAAAAAAGGAATCCTGGGAATCTTGGAATGTTTGATATTATTTCTTTCATAGTGCTGTTGTAAGATAACTAATAAAAGCATTCAGGGAAATGGGAAGAGGGGAAGGTAAAATTTCTTTGTGCGTTTGTACAGATATTTCCACACTTTCTCCAAAGTAGAGATATTGTTGCAATTGTTTGAAATAAATTCCTGATATCTGAATTATCAACATGCACTCAGTGTATTTTATGAAAAATGTTATTTTAGAATACAAAGAGTAACCATATCTCACTGTCATGCATAAGCTTGAACGTCCATTTACCATTTTCCCCTAAGATAAACCACAGATAAGAGGCAGAAACATAGAAGAGGTTATATCTGTTCAGGACATTACCAACAAAAGCAGATGTGGGTTATTTGTCTATGAACTGTTTGCAGATGTGGATGAGAAATATTAAAATGTAGAGGTGTGACTACTATCCTGGAATAAGTGGTGAAATTTAATATAATGATGCGTCTCTGTTCTAACCT
>NW_015400458.1:0-1325 GCF_001527695.2 Protobothrops mucrosquamatus
ATTACCCTATTAGCTGTATTGAAATCCTTCTGGCATTAATGTGGGTCTCCTTGCTGGTCTTATTCCTGTTGTTTATTTCCACAGTGCTCTATTGCTTGTTTGATTGTGTGTAAATAGCAATAGCTATTTATTTAGACTTATAAACCACTTCACAGTGCTCTACAGCCCTCTCTAAGTGGTTTACAGAGTCAGCATATTTTCCCCAACAATCTGGGTCCTCATTTTACCGACCTTGGAAAGATGGAAGGCTGAGTCAACCTTGAGCCGTTCAGAATCAAACTCCTGGAGTGAGCCACCACAGCTCTTGTTGCTAAAGGTCTCTCTCTTTTGTTTTTAAATCACTGCTTTTAATAGTGATTAATAGCATGTTGTTTAATACTATTCTTCAGAGCAGGACCCTTGCTTCAATGGTTAGATGTGACTACTTGCCTTTTCATCTTCTTGAAAGATGCAAGTCATCAGTGATCAGTAAGATAACGTCAATTTTAATTTGTATCCAATGATGCAATGCTCCAGTTACACATTAGTTTATGCATTAGACATTTAATGATGCAGTTCCACTGTGGATAAACCTGCATTCCAACTATATATAAATAAATAAAAAAGAAGATTAAAAAGTATTTTTCATTTGTGTATTCTATGTTCATAAAGTTGAGACAATTTGCCAAACAAAAGTTGCATAGAGCAACCAAAGTAGCTGGGGATATGTACTGCTATTTCATTGTAACATCTGAATTCCAAATGTGAGTCTTATGAGCAGAGATTACAAAATTATAGAAAACTAAAGTGTATTATATTAATTGCGAATTCCTGAGGTGAAAAGAGTGAATTTTCTCTTACTTCTTTGTGGTACTATGGGAGGAAAAACAAGAAAAGCAAATTAAACTCTTATTTTTTTTCCCCACTGATTAAATTAGGGTTTGCCAAATGTATATTTGGGGGATTCATACTGGCAACAAAAGATGGATGAATAAATAAATAAAAATATTTAGTAAGATAATTTATGTATGAATGCTTTCCCTTTTTCAGTATTATAATGATAAATGCTTTTTTGAATAAAATGAAAAAGCCCTCTTTTTGACGGAATTAATGAAATTTTAAAAGTGTAACAAAAATATAAATCTTTATGGGACTTGTACTTTGGGTGGCATGCTTATCTTTTTATGCAGAAAAAAATTGATAAAACCTTCAAAAATCATATAATAAGGACTGCATTGTTAAGAGTTTGGCAAAAATATTTTTTCAAGTTTGATATTAAGCTACCACTCTGGGTGATACCATCACATATTTTTCAAACTATAACCAGAGGAGTGGTGATGGAGGGA
>NW_015400458.1:3905-6190 GCF_001527695.2 Protobothrops mucrosquamatus
ATGCACTAGGTTTAACCTCTTCACCTGATACAGATGGCTAAATGACTTTTGCTCAGTATGCATATTGACTCGTGATCAAGATTTTCTAAAGCATACAATTGACTTAATATCATACTGTTAAGCTGACTGTTAAATTTGATTCTAGAAGAGTATAAAATTATGACAGTAATGAGCAAGTAAAACTTTATTTTACATATATTTATATATCTTTAAAGGAATCCAGGCATCTTTGAAAACAAAGAGCTGATCCCTGCTTAATGCTATATGTACCTTTGTTTATTTATTTTGTGTTTATAATGCATCATTAGCTCAACCAATGAAGCTTTGTTTATACCTGTGGAAAGATAATCTTTTCCTATTGTCCATCTGTATGAAAATAATGTGTCAACTTTATTGTATCAAATGACTTTGTCATTTGCCAATGACTCTTTCACTCAATTTAACACATTTCACAGAGTTGTTGCAAAAATAAGAGGAGGAAAGAATACTTTATAAGTTTATCACTATGAGTTAAGAATACTCTATACGTTTGCCACTAACAAGGGTATGGAACTAGATGTCCTTAATGGTCTTTCATCCTTGATTCTGTGGTTCCATGTCTATTTTTTTTAAAAAAAGTTTCTTTATAAATAAGAAATGTGAACGTATTAAAATTAAAAGAGAAAAAATAGCCAACTGAAACCTACAGAATACAGTATTTTTTTTACAATCTTACCATCTACATTAATAGAAGAAGTAGGTCTATAATTGGAAATCACAGTAGGATGTGATTTATACCTTGCCGGGTATATACAGTACATTGCAAGTATCTCCAATATTCTTTATATACTTTAATATGATGATGGTGGTGGCAGTTTTGTTAATATTTGCCAATTGGAAGGGAAAAAAATCAATTAACTATCATTAGCTGTATATATTAAAATTCAAACATTATATATATATATATATATGAAATTACTTTAAAAATGTGATCCCCGGGTATATCCATGTTCAAAGTCAGTCAATAGACGTGAGCACCAGGGAATACAATAAATAATTTAATAATAATAATTTAGAGATAAAAGTTCTTAAGAATATTAAAAATCTTTAAAACACATAGAAATCAATAAAAGTGCCTAGCTTTCTTATAAAGGGGCTTTCGTATAAAGGGACTTTCCCATTGACCAGCATTCTAAGCCCTGAAGATGTCAGCAGATGCCGATGAAAGCTAGGCACTTTTATTGATTTCTATGTGTTTTAAAGGTTTTTAATATTCTTAAGAACTTTTATCTCTAAATTATTATTATTAAATTATTTATTGTATTCCCTGGTGCTCACGTCTATTGACTGACTTTGAACATATATATATATATATATATATATATATATATATATATATATATATATATATATATATATATATATATATATATATATAGAGAGAGAGAGAGAGAGAGAGAGAGAGAGAGAGAGAGAGAGAGAAGATTTGTAAGGTAGCTCGGGGTTGTAATTGCTGCTTCAACAAAGTACTGAGTGAAGCATTTGAATATCCATTTACCGTATACCAATGTGATATTTCAGTTTTTTTCTTTTTAATAAATTTACAGACATTTCTAAAATTCTATTTTCACTGTTTTCATTATGGGGTACTGAGTGTAGATTAATGAGAAAAAAAATGAATTTCAACAACTGTAGAATCAGGCTGCTTGCAGTTTTCTTGATGAGATTTGACAAATGGTTTGCCACTGTTTGCTTCCTATGGCTACCCAGCAGGTTTTATGCATAAAACAGGATTAGAACTCACACTCTCCTGGTTGCTAGCCTGTTGCCTTAATACTACACCCAACCAACTCTTAAAAAGGAATAGCAAAAATAATTTAGGGGAAATTATTTAAGTTCTTTGAGGAGTGGGGCAGTTATATTGATTATACTCCAGGCATAATCTGACTGATATAATAAAGTAACCTCAAAGTCCAGAAATACGTTTCTTATACCAACTACTGGATACAAGGGAGTTACTAAGGAAGAAGAGGAGCTTATTTTGTGTCTAAAGAATAGTTACTTGTGACAAATGGTTGTCACTCAGGAAAGTAGCATTGCTGTTGACTGAAGGAAAAAACAATCTTTCTTCACCTGAGAAATGAGAAAACTGTTCAGTAAGAGAGAGAATTCCTGAGAATACTTTTGTGTTGGTGGTTGAGGACATCTGGAAACGATGCTATGAGTGCAGGAAGAAATTTCAAGCTAACTGAATAGTAGAAGCAGAGGTCTGCCAAAGGTAACTTTGACATCAACTCCTTGAAACT
>NW_015400459.1:0-1545 GCF_001527695.2 Protobothrops mucrosquamatus
TCCTCTTTCTCCTATTTTATTCTCTGATACTGCCGGGAAACCTTCTCATCATCCTGACCATCCAGAAAGAACCTCAGCTGAACTCACCCATGTACTTCTTCTTAGCGAACCTGGCTTTTCTGGACCTCTGCTACTGCTCCATCACTCCTCCCAAGATGCTTGTTGACTTCTTCTCCAGCCATAAGACCATCTCCTATAATGGCTGTATACTCCAGATCTTCTTTCTTCATTGGTTAGGAGGCTCTGAGGTTATCCTTCTGGTTGACATGGCCATTGATCGTTATGTGGCTATTTGCCACCCTTTGCGCTATGCCAGCCTCATTAGCAAAGCGGTCTGCTACATTTTGGTCCTGACATCCTGGTGTGTAGGATTCATGCATTCTATCATCCAAGTAATTCTTATTCTCCCACTGCCATTCTGTGGACCGAATGAATTAAATAATTTCTTCTGTGATATCACTCAGATCATCAAGTTGGCTTGCACTGATGTATATGCACTGGAATACATCATGTTCTTCAACAGTGGCTTGGCCACCTTGATGTGTTTCATCCTCCTCCTCATTTCCTATGGGGTCCTTTTGGTCAAGGTGAGAGCAAATTCCGACAAAGGGAAGAATAAAGCCTTCTCTACATGCATCACGCACATCATCATCATCTTCATCATGTTTGGTCCAGCTATCTACATCTATTGCCATCCCTTTCAGGAATTCCTCTTTGATAAGGTGGTGGCTGTTTTCCATACAGTGGTCTTCCCCTTGATGAACCCCATGATCTACACTTTGAGGAACAAGGAGATCAAGCAAGCCATGTTGAAGTTGTTGGGCAAAATTAAAGTTCAAAGCAGATGATGAAGATAATTCATTCTCAAAGGCATTTGAAAACTTGCACCCTGCCCATGATGCTACACATAACCTGCTGAAGTTTGTAAGCAAGTGGCAGAAAAGACACTCAGTTTGCTATAACTATCTGAAGATCGAAGTGAACCAAAGTCCACATTTAACTCAGGAACATCAGACATAAACAATTCAACGATCAAAGCACTAAAGAAAAAGAAAAAGGCAGATAGGGGAAGGGTGGGAGCCTTTGAACTGTGGTGCTCAAGATGAGTATTATCCATCCCATGGACTGCAAAAATCAAAAACAAAGAAGTCCGAGATTAAGCCTCACCAAAAATATCACCTGAAGCCAAGACCGCCAAACAAAGGCTATCATACTTTAGCTATATGATGCTAGCTGACTCACTTGAAAACTCAATCATGCTGGGAATGATCAGCAGAAAAAGGAGAAGGGTCCACCTTAGTAATTGTGGGAAGTTAGCCCAGAGAAGGAAATATTAAAAAGGCAGGAAGAAAGATATTGTTCACCAAAAGGATTTTTAAAAGCATTTTTTGAAAAGCAGAAACCAAACCTGGCCTCATCTCTTTGCCCAAAGCAGTAGCTAGTCTTATACAAATGCAGATGTGGAACCATCAGGAAGTTTGGAGCCAGGGATCTCAAGACAAAAGAAGCTCTTTAGAGTCATTAGCCCCATCACCTGGGAAGCAG